>NC_080850.1:0-300000 GCF_030435755.1 Ochotona princeps
TAGTGCCCTTTGAGTGCATTATCTAGGAATGAACCTGGCAGAGCATCCCACACAAACGAATGCTCCACATGCGGGTTTCACATGCCACCAACTCCACATTCACAGGCAACTTCAGCGCCACAGCCATTTTCAGATAGCCCTCAATGCAAAGGCTCTAGACGCAAATATTGGTGTGAGAGCTTATTCAATCAAGGAAACACTGCATGTTGGTGAAGGGCATATTGAAGAAGGATCAGCCGAGTGGTTCTTGTGGGAGAACAACTCCATTTGGCTCACTAACTTCACACACCATCAGGCTTCCAAGCAGCTCTCAAGGAAACTCATTTTCACACTCTATGCTTAGTGCCCTTTGAGTGCATTATCTAGGAATGAACCTGGTAGAGCATCCCACACAAACGAATGCTCCACATGTGGCTTTCCCATGCCACCAACTCCACATTCACAGGCAACTTCAGCGTCACAGCCGTTTTCAGATAGCCCTCAATGCAAAGGCTCTAGACGCAAATATTGGTGTGAGAGCTAATTCAATCAAGGAAACACTGCATGTTGGTGAAGGGCATATTGACGAAGAATCAGCCGAGTGGTTCTTGTGGGAGAACAACTCCATTTGGCTCACTAACTTTACACACCATCAGGCTTCCAAGCAGCTCTCAAGGAAACTCAGTTTTCACACTCTATGCTTAGTGCCCTTTGAGTGCATTATCTAGGAATGAACCTGGCAGAGCATCCCACACAAACGAATGCTCCACATGCGGGTTTCACATGCCACCAACTCCACATTCACAGGCAACTTCAGCGCCACAGCCATTTTCAGATAGCCCTCAATGCAAAGGCTCTAGACACAAATATTGGTGTGAGAGCTATTTCAATCAAGGAAACACTGCATGTTGGTGAAGGGCATATTGAAGAAGGATCAGCCGAGTGGTTCTTGTGGGAGAACAACTCCATTTGGCTCACTAACTTCACACACCATCAGGCTTCCAAGCAGCTCTCAAGGAAACTCAGTTTTCACACTCTATGCTTAGTGCCCTTTGAGTGCCTAGGACTGAAATGAAGCTTGGTTAGCATCCCACACAAACGAACGCTCCACATGCGGGTTTCACATGCCACCAACTCCACATTCACAGGCAACTTCAGCGCCACAGCCGTTTTCAGATAGCCCTCAATGCAAAGGCTCTAGACGCAAATATTGGTGTGAGAGCTAATTCAATCAAGGAAACACTGCATGTTGGTGAAGGGCATATTGAAGAAGGATCAGCCGAGTGGTTCTTGTGGGAGAACAACTCCATTTGGCTCACTAACTTCACACACCATCAGGCTTCCAAGCAGCTCTCAAGGAAACTCAGTTTTCACACTCTATGCTTAGTGCCCTTTGAGTGCATTATCTAGGAATGAACCTGGTAGAGCATCCCACAAAAACGAATGCTCCACATGCGGGTTTCACATGCCACCTACTCCACATTCACAGGCAACTTCAGCGCCACAGCCGTTTTCAGATAGCCCTCAATGCAAAGGCTCTAGACGCAAATATTGGTGTGAGAGCTTATTCAATCAAGGAAACACTGCATGTTGGTGAAGGGCATATTGAAGAAGGATCAGCCGAGTGGTTCTTGTGGGAGAACAACTCCATTTGGCTCACTAACTTCACACACCATCAGGCTTCCAAGCAGCTCTCAAGGAAACTCAGTTTTCACACTCTATGCTTAGTGCCCTTTGAGTGCATTATCTAGGAATGAACCTGGTAGAGCATCCCACACAAACCAATGCTCCACATGCGGGTTTTTACATGCCACCTTTTCCACATTCACAGGCAACTTCAGCGCCACAGCCGTTTTCAGATAGCCCTCAATTGAAAGGGCTCTAGACGCAAATATTGGTGTGAGAGCTAATTCAATCAAGGAAACACTGCATGTTGGTGAAGGGCATATTGAAGAAGGATCAGCCGAGTGTTCTTGTGGGAGAACAACTCCATTTGGCTCACTAACTTCCCACACCATCAGGCTTCCAAGCAGCTCTCAAGGAAACTCAGTTTTCACACTCTATGCTTAGTGCCCTTTGAGTGACTAGGACTGAAATGAAGCTTGGTGAGCATCCCACACAAACGAATGCTCCATATGCGGGTTTCACATGCCACCAACTCCACATTCACAGGCAACTTCAGCGCCACAGCCATTTTCAGATAGCCCTCAATGCAAAGGCTCTAGACACAAATATTGGTGTGAGAGCTAATTCAATCAAGGAAACACTGCATGTTGGTGAAGGGCATATTGAAGAAGGATCAGCCGAGTGGTTCTTGTGGGAGAACAACTCCATTTGGCTCACTAACTTCACACACCATCAGGCTTCCAAGCAGCTCTCAAGGAAACTCAGTTTTCACACTCTATGCTTAGTGCCCTTTAAGTGCCCAGGACTGAAAGTAAGATTGGTTAGCATCCCACACAAACGAATGCTCCACATGCGGGTTTCACATGCCACCAACTCCACATTCACAGGCAACTTCAGCGCCACAGCCGTTTTCAGATAGCCCTCAATGCAAAGGCTCTAGACGCAAATATTGGTGTGAGAGCTTATTCAATCAAGGAAACACTGCATGTTGGTGAAGGGCATATTGAAGAAGGATCAGCCGAGTGGTTCTTGTGGGAGAACAACTCCATTTGGCTCACTAACTTCACACACCATCAGGCTTCCAAGCAGCTCTCAAGGAAACTCAGTTTTCCACTCTATGCTTAGTGCCCTTTGAGTGCCTAGGCCTGAAATGAAGCTTGGTGAGCATCCCACACAAACGAATGCTCCACATGCGGGTTTCACATGCCACCAACTCCACATTCACAGGCAACTTCAGCGTCACAGCCGTTTTCAGATAGCCCTCAATGCAAAGGCTCTAGACGCAAATATTGGTGTGAGAGCTAATTCAATCAAGGAAACACTGCATGTTGGTGAAGGGAATATTGAAGAAGGATCAGCCGAGTGGTTCTTGTGGGAGAACAACTCCATTTGGCTCACTAACTTCACACACCATCAGGCTTCCAAGCAGCTCTCAAGGAAACTCATTTTCACACTCTATGCTTAGTGCCCTTTGAGTGCATTATCTAGGAATGAACCTGGTAGAGCATCCCACACAAACGAATGCTCCACATGTGGCTTTCCCATGCCACCAACTCCACATTCACAGGCAACTTCATCGTCACAGCCGTTTTCAGATAGCCCTCAATGCAAAGGCTCTAGAGGCAAATATTGGTGTGAGAGCTAATTCAATCAAGGAAACACTGCATGTTGGTGAAGGGCATATTGACGAAGGATCAGCCGAGTGGTTCTTGTGGGAGAACAACTCCATTTGGCTCACTAACTTTACACACCATCAGGCTTCCAAGCAGCTCTCAAGGAAACTCAGTTTTCACACTCTATGCTTAGTGCCCTTTGAGTGCATTATCTAGGAATGAACCTGGCAGAGCATCCCACACAAACGAATGCTCCACATGCGGGTTTCACATGCCACCAACTCCACATTCACAGGCAACTTCAGCGCCACAGCCGTTTTCAGATAGCCCTCAAAGCAAAGGCTCTAGACGCAAATAATGGTGTGAGAGCTAATTCAATCAAGGAAACACTGCATGTTGGTGAAGGGCATATTGACGAAGGATCAGCCGAGTGGTTCTTGTGGGAGAACAACTCCATTTGCTCACTAACTTCACACACCCTCAGGCTTCCAAGCAGCTCTCAAGGAAACTCAGTTTTCACACTCTATGCTTAGTGCCCTTTGAGTGCATTATCTAGGAATGAACCTGGTAGAGCATCCCACACAAACGAATGCTCCACATGCGGGTTTCACATGCCACCAACTCCACATTCACAGGCAACTTCAGCGCCACAGCCGTTTTCAGATAGCCCTCAATGCAAAGGCTCTAGACGCAAATATTGGTGTGAGAGCTAATTCAATCAAGGAAACACTGCATGTTGGTGAAGGGCATATTGAAGAAGGATCAGCCGAGTGGTTCTTGTGGGAGAACAACTCCATTTGGCTCACTAACTTCACACACCATCAGGCTTCCAAGCAGCTCTCAAGGAAACTCAGTTTTCACACTCTATGCTTAGTGCCCTTTGAGTGCCTAGGACTGAAATGAAGCTTGGTGAGCATCCCACACAAATGAATGCTCCACATGCGGGTTTCACATGCCACCAACTCCACATTCACAGGCAACTTCAGCGCCACAGCCGTTTTCAGATAGCCCTCAATGCAAAGGCTCTAGACGCAAATATTGGTGTGAGAGCTAATTCAATCAAGGAAACACTGCATGTTGTTGAAGGGCATATTGAAGAAGGATCAGCCAAGTGGTTCTTGTGGGAGAACAACTCCATTTGGCTCACTAACTTCACACACCATCAGGCTTCCAAGCAGCTCTCAAGGAAACTCATTTTCACACTGAATGTTTAGTGCCCTTTGAGTGCATTATCTAGGAATGAACCTGGTAGAGCATCCCACACAAACGAATGCTCCACATGCAGGTTTCCCATGCCACCAACTCCACATTCACAGGCAACTTCAGCGTCACAGCCGTTTTCAGATAGCCCTCAATGCAAAGGCTCTAGACGCAAATATTGGTGTGAGAGCTAATTCAATCAAGAAAACACTGCATGTTGGTGAAGGGCATGTTGAAGAAGGATCAGCCGAGTGGTTCTTGTGGGAGAACAACTCCATTTGGCTCACTAACTTTACACACCATCAGGCTTCCAAGCAGCTCTCAAGGAAACTCAGTTTTCACACTCTAGGCTTAGTGCCCTTTGAGTGCATTATCTAGGAATGAACCTGGCAGAGCATCCCACAAAAACGAATGCTCCACATGCGGGTTTTCACATGCCACCAACTCCACATTCACAGGCAACTTCAGCGCCACAGCCGTTTTCAGATAGCCCTCAATGCAAAGGCTCTAGACGCAAATATTGGTGTGAGAGCTAATTCAATCAAGGGAAACACTGCATGTTGGTGAAGGGCATATTAAAGAAGGATCAGCCGAGTGGTAGTTCTTGTGGGAGAACAACTCCATTTGGCTCACTAACTTCACACACCATCAGGCTTCCAAGCAGCTCTCAAGGAAATTCAGTTTTCACACTCTATGCTTAGTGCCTTTGAGTGCCTAGGACTGAAATGAAGCTTGGTGAGCATCCCACACAAACGAATGCTCCACATGCGGGTTTCACATGCCACCAACTCCACATTCACAGGCAACTTCAGCGCCACAGCCGTTTTCAGATAGCCCTCAATGCAAAGGCTCTAGACGCAAATATTGGTGTGAGAGCTAATTCAATCAAGGAAACACTGCATGTTGGTGAAGGGCATATTGAAGAAGGATCAGCCGAGTGGTTCTTGTGGGAGAACAACTCCATTTGGCTCACTAACTTCACACCATCAGGCTTCCAAGCAGCTCTCAAGGAAACTCATTTTCACACTGAATGTTTAGTGCCCTTTGAGTGCATTATCTAGGAATGACCTGTAGAGCATCCCACACAAACGAATGCTCCACATGCAGGTTTCACATGCCACCAACTCCACATTCACAGGCAACTTCAGCGCCACAGCCGTTTTTCAGATAGCCCTCAAGGCAAAGGCTCTAGACACAATATTGGTGTGAGAGCTAATTCAATCAAGGAAACACTGCATGTTGGTGAAGGGCATATTGAAGAAGGATCAGCCGAGTGGTTCTTGTGGGAGAACAACTCCATTTGGCTCACTAACTTCACACACCATCAGGCTTCCAAGCAGCTCTCAAGGAAACTCAGTTTTCACACTCTATGCTTAGTGCCCTTTGAGTGCATTATCTAGGAATGAACCTGGTAGAGCATCCCACACAAACCAATGCTCCACATGCGGGTTTTACATGCCACCTTTTCCACATTCACAGGCAACTTCAGCGCCACAGCCGTTTTCAGATAGCCCTCAATGCAAAGGCTCTAGACGCAAATATTGGTGTGAGAGCTAATTCAATCAAGGAAACACTGCATGTTGGTGAAGGGCATATTGAAGAAGGATCAGCCGAGTGGTTCTTGTGGGAGAACAACTCCATTTGGCTCACTAACTTCACACACCATCAGGCTTCCAAGCAGCTCTCAAGGAAACTCAGTTTTCACACTCTATGCTTAGTGCCCTTTAAGTGCCCAGGACTGAAATGAAGCTTGGTTAGCATCCCACACAAACGAATGCTCCACATGCGGGTTTCATAACACACCACCAACTCCACATTCACAGGCAACTTCAGCGCCACAGCCGTTTTCAGATAGCCCTCAATGCAAAGGCTCTAGACGCAAATATTGGTGTGAGAGCTAATTCAATCAAGGAAACACTGCATGTTGGTGAAGGGCATATTGAAGAAGGATCAGCCAAGTGGTTCTTGTGGGAGAACAACTCCATTTGGCTCACTAACTTCACACACCATCAGGCTTCCAAGCAGCTCTCAAGGAAATTCAGTTTTCACACTCTATGCTTAGTGCCCTTTGAGTGCCTAGGACTGAAATGAACCTGGCAGAGCATCCCACACAAACGAATGCTCCACATGCGGGGTTTCACATGCCACCAACTCCACATTCACAGGCAACTTCAGCGCCACAGCCGTTTTCAGATAGCCCTCAAGGCAAAGGCTCTAGACACAAATATTGGTGTGAGAGCTAATTCAATCAAGGAAACACTGCATGTTGGTGAAGGGCATATTGAAGAAGGATCAGCCGAGTGGTTCTTGTGGGAGAACAACTCCATTTGGCTCACTAACTTCACACACCATCAGGCTTCCAAGCAGCTCTCAAGGAAACTCAGTTTTCACACTCTATGCTTAGTGCCCTTTGAGTGCATTATCTAGGAATGAACCTGGTAGAGCATCCCACACAAACCAATGCTCCACATGCGGGTTTTACATGCCACCTTTTCCACATTCACAGGCAACTTCAGCGCCACAGCCGTTTTCAGATAGCCCTCAATGCAAAGGCTCTAGACGCAAATATTGGTGTGAGAGCTAATTCAATCAAGGAAACACTGCATGTTGGTGAAGGGCATATTGAAGAAGGATCAGCCGAGTGGTTCTTGTGGGAGAACAACTCCATTTGGCTCACTAACTTCACACACCATCAGGCTTCCAAGCAGCTCTCAAGGAAACTCAGTTTTCACACTCTATGCTTAGTGCCCTTTAAGTGCCCAGGACTGAAATGAAGCTTGGTTAGCATCCCACACAAACGAATGCTCCACATGCGGGTTTCACATGCCACCAACTCCACATTCACAGGCAACTTCAGCGCCACAGCCGTTTTCAGATAGCCCTCAATGCAAAGGCTCTAGACGCAAATATTGGTGTGAGAGCTAATTCAATCAAGGAAACACTGCATGTTGGTGAAGGGCATATTGAAGAAGGATCAGCCGAGTGGTTCTTGTAGGAGAACAACTCCATTTGGCTCACTAACTTCACACACCATCAGGCTTCCAAGCAGCTCTCAAGGAAACTCAGTTTTCACACTCTATGCTTAGTGCCCTTTGAGTGCATTATCTAGGAATGAACCTGGCAGAGAATCCCACACAAACGAATGCTCCACATGCGGGTTTCACATGCCACCAACTCCACATTCACAGGCAACTTCAGCGCCACAGCCGTTTTCAGATAGCCCTCAATGCAAAGGCTCTAGACGCAAATATTGGTGTGAGAGCTAATTCAATCAAGGAAACACTGCATGTTGGTGAAGGGCATATTGAAGAAGGATCAGCCGAGTGGTTCTTGTGGGAGAACAACTCCATTTGGCTCACTAACTTCACACACCATCAGGCTTCCAAGCAGCTCTCAAGGAAACTCAGTTTTCACACTCTATGCTTAGTGCCCTTTGAGTGCCTAGGACTGAAATGAAGCTTGGTGAGCATCCCACACAAACGAATGCTCCACATGCGGGTTTCACATGCCACCAACTCCACATTCACAGGCAACTTCAGCGCCACAGCCGTTTTCAGATAGCCCTCAATGCAAAGGCTCTAGACGCAAATATTGGTGTGAGAGCTTATTCAATCAAGAAAACACTGCATGTTGCTGAAGGGCATATTGAAGAAGGATCAGCCGAGTGGTTCTTGTGGGAGAACAACTCCATTTGGCTCACTAACTTCACACACCATCAGGATTCCAAGCAGCTCTCAAGGAAACTCAGTTTTCACACTCTATGCTTAGTGCCCTTTGAGTGCCTAGGACTGAAATGAAGCTTGGTGAGCATCCCACACAAACGAATGCTCCACATGCGGGTTTCACATGCCACCAACTCCACATTCACAGGCAACTTCAGCGTTACAGCCGTTTTCAGATAGCCCTCAATGCAAAGGCTCTAGACGCAAATATTGGTGTGAGAGCTAATTCAATCAAGGAAACACTGCATGTTGGTGAAGGGCATATTGAAGAAGGATCAGCCGAGTGGTTCTTGTGGGAGAACAACTCCATTTGGCTCACTAACTTCACACACCATCAGGCTTCCAAGCAGCTCTCAAGGAAACTCATTTTCACACTCTATGCTTAGTGCCCTTTGAGTGCATTATCTAGGAATGAACCTGGTAGAGCATCCCACACAAACGAATGCTCCACATGTGGCTTTCCCATGCCACCAACTCCACATTCACAGGCAACTTCAGCGTCACAGCCGTTTTCAGATAGCCCTCAATGCAAAGGCTCTAGACGCAAATATTGGTGTGAGAGCTAATTCAATCAAGGAAACACTGCATGTTGGTGAAGGGCATATTGACGAAGAATCAGCCGAGTGGTTCTTGTGGGAGAACAACTCCATTTGGCTCACTAACTTTACACACCATCAGGCTTCCAAGCAGCTCTCAAGGAAACTCAGTTTTCACACTCTATGCTTAGTGCCCTTTGAGTGCATTATCTAGGAATGAACCTGGCAGAGCATCCCACACAAACGAATGCTCCACATGCGGGTTTCACATGCCACCAACTCCACATTCACAGGCAACTTCAGCGCCACAGCCATTTTCAGATAGCCCTCAATGCAAAGGCTCTAGACACAAATATTGGTGTGAGAGCTAATTCAATCAAGGAAACACTGCATGTTGGTGAAGGGCATATTGAAGAAGGATCAGCCGAGTGGTTCTTGTGGGAGAACAACTCCATTTGGCTCACTAACTTCACACACCATCAGGCTTCCAAGCAGCTCTCAAGGAAACTCAGTTTTCACACTCTATGCTTAGTGCCCTTTGAGTGCCTAGGACTGAAATGAAGCTTGGTTAGCATCCCACACAAACGAATGCTCCACATGCGGGTTTCACATGCCACCAACTCCACATTCACAGGCAACTTCAGCGCCACAGCCGTTTTCAGATAGCCCTCAATGCAAAGGCTCTAGACGCAAATATTGGTGTGAGAGCTAATTCAATCAAGGAAACACTGCATGTTGGTGAAGGGCATATTGAAGAAGGATCAGCCGAGTGGTTCTTGTGGGAGAACAACTCCATTTGGCTCACTAACTTCACACACCATCAGGCTTCCAAGCAGCTCTCAAGGAAACTCAGTTTTCACACTCTATGCTTAGTGCCCTTTGAGTGCATTATCTAGGAATGAACCTGGTAGAGCATCCCCACAAAAACGAATGCTCCACATGCGGGTTTCACATGCCACCTACTCCACATTCACAGGCAACTTCAGCGCCACAGCCGTTTTCAGATAGCCCTCAATGCAAAGGCTCTAGACGCAAATATTGGTGTGAGAGCTTATTCAATCAAGGAAACACTGCATGTTGGTGAAGGGCATATTGAAGAAGGATCAGCCGAGTGGTTCTTGTGGGAGAACAACTCCATTTGGCTCACTAACTTCACACACCATCAGGCTTCCAAGCAGCTCTCAAGGAAACTCAGTTTTCACACTCTATGCTTAGTGCCCTTTGAGTGCATTATCTAGGAATGAACCTGGTAGAGCATCCCACACAAACCAATGCTCCACATGCGGGTTTTACATGCCACCTTTTCCACATTCACAGGCAACTTCAGCGCCACAGCCGTTTTCAGATAGCCCTCAATTGAAAGGGCTCTAGACGCAAATATTGGTGTGAGAGCTAATTCAATCAAGGAAACACTGCATGTTGGTGAAGGGCATATTGAAGAAGGATCAGCCGAGTGGTTCTTATGGGAGAACAACTCCATTTGGCTCACTAACTTCACACACCATCAGGCTTCCAAGCAGCTCTCAAGGAAACTCAGTTTTCACACTCTATGCTTAGTGCCCTTTGAGTGCCTAGGACTGAAATGAAGCTTGGTGAGCATCCCACACAAACGAATGCTCCATATGCGGGTTTCACATGCCACCAACTCCACATTCACAGGCAACTTCAGCGCCACAGCCATTTTCAGATAGCCCTCAATGCAAAGGCTCTAGACACAAATATTGGTGTGAGAGCTAATTCAATCAAGGAAACACTGCATGTTGGTGAAGGGCATATTGAAGAAGGATCAGCCGAGTGGTTCTTGTGGGAGAACAACTCCATTTGGCTCACTAACTTCACACACCATCAGGCTTCCAAGCAGCTCTCAAGGAAACTCAGTTTTCACACTCTATGCTTAGTGCCCTTTAAGTGCCCAGGACTGAAAGTAAGATTGGTTAGCATCCCACACAAACGAATGCTCCACATGCGGGTTTCACATGCCACCAACTCCACATTCACAGGCAACTTCAGCGCCACAGCCGTTTTCAGATAGCCCTCAATGCAAAGGCTCTAGACGCAAATATTGGTGTGAGAGCTTATTCAATCAAGGAAACACTGCATGTTGGTGAAGGGCATATTGAAGAAGGATCAGCCGAGTGGTTCTTGTGGGAGAACAACTCCATTTGGCTCACTAACTTCACACACCATCAGGCTTCCAAGCAGCTCTCAAGGAAACTCAGTTTTCACACTCTATGCTTAGTGCCCTTTGAGTGCCTAGGCCTGAAATGAAGCTTGGTGAGCATCCCACACAAACGAATGCTCCACATGCGGGTTTCACATGCCACCAACTCCACATTCACAGGCAACTTCAGCGTCACAGCCGTTTTCAGATAGCCCTCAATGCAAAGGCTCTAGACGCAAATATTGGTGTGAGAGCTAATTCAATCAAGGAAACACTGCATGTTGGTGAAGGGAATATTGAAGAAGGATCAGCCGAGTGGTTCTTGTGGGAGAACAACTCCATTTGGCTCACTAACTTCACACACCATCAGGCTTCCAAGCAGCTCTCAAGGAAACTCATTTTCACACTCTATGCTTAGTGCCCTTTGAGTGCATTATCTAGGAATGAACCTGGTAGAGCATCCCACACAAACGAATGCTCCACATGTGGCTTTCCCATGCCACCAACTCCACATTCACAGGCAACTTCATCGTCACAGCCGTTTTCAGATAGCCCTCAATGCAAAGGCTCTAGAGGCAAATATTGGTGTGAGAGCTAATTCAATCAAGGAAACACTGCATGTTGGTGAAGGGCATATTGACGAAGGATCAGCCGAGTGGTTCTTGTGGGAGAACAACTCCATTTGGCTCACTAACTTTACACACCATCAGGCTTCCAAGCAGCTCTCAAGGAAACTCAGTTTTCACACTCTATGCTTAGTGCCCTTTGAGTGCATTATCTAGGAATGAACCTGGCAGAGCATCCCACACAAACGAATGCTCCACATGCGGGTTTCACATGCCACCAACTCCACATTCACAGGCAACTTCAGCGCCACAGCCGTTTTCAGATAGCCCTCAAAGCAAAGGCTCTAGACGCAAATAATGGTGTGAGAGCTAATTCAATCAAGGAAACACTGCATGTTGGTGAAGGGCATATTGACGAAGGATCAGCCGAGTGGTTCTTGTGGGAGAACAACTCCATTTGGCTCACTAACTTCACACACCCTCAGGCTTCCAAGCAGCTCTCAAGGAAACTCAGTTTTCACACTCTATGCTTAGTGCCCTTTGAGTGCATTATCTAGGAATGAACCTGGTAGAGCATCCCACACAAACGAATGCTCCACATGCGGGTTTCACATGCCACCAACTCCACATTCACAGGCAACTTCAGCGCCACAGCCGTTTTCAGATAGCCCTCAATGCAAAGGCTCTAGACGCAAATATTGGTGTGAGAGCTAATTCAATCAAGGAAACACTGCATGTTGGTGAAGGGCATATTGAAGAAGGATCAGCCGAGTGGTTCTTGTGGGAGAACAACTCCATTTGGCTCACTAACTTCACACACCATCAGGCTTCCAAGCAGCTCTCAAGGAAACTCAGTTTTCACACTCTATGCTTAGTGCCCTTTGAGTGCCTAGGACTGAAATGAAGCTTGGTGAGCATCCCACACAAATGAATGCTCCACATGCGGGTTTCACATGCCACCAACTCCACATTCACAGGCAACTTCAGCGCCACAGCCGTTTTCAGATAGCCCTCAATGCAAAGGCTCTAGACGCAAATATTGGTGTGAGAGCTAATTCAATCAAGGAAACACTGCATGTTGTTGAAGGGCATATTGAAGAAGGATCAGCCAAGTGGTTCTTGTGGGAGAACAACTCCATTTGGCTCACTAACTTCACACACCATCAGGCTTCCAAGCAGCTCTCAAGGAAACTCATTTTCACACTGAATGTTTAGTGCCCTTTGAGTGCATTATCTAGGAATGAACCTGGTAGAGCATCCCACACAAACGAATGCTCCACAGGTGGCTTTCCCATGCCACCAACTCCACATTCACAGGCAACTTCAGCGTCACAGCCGTTTTCAGATAGCCCTCAATGCAAAGGCTCTAGATGCAAATATTGGTGTGAGAGCTAATTCAATCAAGAAAACACTGCATGTTGGTGAAGGGCATGTTGAAGAAGGATCAGCCGAGTGGTTCTTGTGGGAGAACAACTCCATTTGGCTCACTAACTTTACACACCATCAGGCTTCCAAGCAGCTCTCAAGGAAACTCAGTTTTCACACTCTATGCTTAGTGCCCTTTGAGTGCCTAGGACTGAAATGAAGCTTGGTGAGCATCCCACACAAACGAATGCTCCACATGCGGGTTTCACATGCCACCAACTCCACATTCACAGGCAACTTCAGCGTCACAGCCATTTTCAGATAGCCCTCAATGCAAAGGCTCTAGACACAAATATTGGTGTGAGAGCTAATTCAATCAAGGAAACACTGCATGTTGGTGAAGGGCATATTGAAGAAGGATCAGCCGAGTGGTTCTTGTGGGAGAACAACTCCATTTGGATCACTAACTTCACACACCATCAGGCTTCCAAGCAGCTCTCAAGGAAACTCAGTTTTCACACTCTATGCTTAGTGCCCTTTGAGTGCATTATCTAGGAATGAACCTGGTAGAGCATCCCACACAAACGAATGCTCCACATGCGGGTTTCACATGCCACCAACTCCACATTCACAGGCAACTTCAGCGCCACAGCCGTTTTCAGATAGCCCTCAATGCAAAGGCTCTAGACGCAAATATTGGTGTGAGAGCTTATTCAATCAAGGAAACACTGCATGTTGGTGAAGGGCATATTGAAGAAGGATCAGCCGAGTGGTTCTTGTGGGAGAACAACTCCATTTGGCTCACTAACTTCACACACCATCAGGCTTCCAAGCAGCTCTCAAGGAAACTCAGTTTTCACACTCTATGCTTAGTGCCCTTTGAGTGCATTATCTAGGAATGAACCTGGTAGAGCATCCCACACAAACGAATGCTCCACATGCGGGTTTCACATGCCACCAACTCCACATTCACAGGCAACTTCAGCGCCACAGCCGTTTTCAGATAGCCCTCAATGCAAAGGCTCTAGACGCAAATATTGGTGTGAGAGCTAATTCAATCAAGGAAACACTGCATGTTGGTGAAGGGCATATTGAAGAAGGATTAGCCGAGTGGTTCTTGTGGGAGAACAACTCCATTTGGCTCACTAACTTCACACACCATCAGGCTTCCAAGCAGCTCTCAAGGAAACTCAGTTTTCACACTCTATGCTTAGTGCCCTTTGAGTGCCTAGGACTGAAATGAAGCTTGGTGAGCATCCCACACAAACGAATGCTCCACATGCGGGTTTCACATGCCACCTACTCCACATTCACAGGCAACTTCAGTGTCACAGCCATTTTCAGATAGCCCTCAATGCAAAGGCTCTAGACACAAATATTGGTGTGAGAGCTAATTCAATCAAGGAAACACTGCATGTTGGTGAAGGGCATATTGAAGAAGGATCAGCCGAGTGGTTCTTGTGGGAGAACAACTCCATTTGGATCACTAACTTCACACACCATCAGGCTTCCAAGCAGCTCTCAAGGAAACTCAGTTTTCACACTCTATGCTTAGTGCCCTTTGAGTGCATTATCTAGGAATGAACCTGGTAGAGCATCCCACACAAACGAATGCTCCACATGCGGGTTTCACATGCCACCTACTCCACATTCACAGGCAACTTCAGCGCCACAGCCGTTTTCAGATAGCCCTCAATGCAAAGGCTCTAGAGGCAAATATTGGTGTGAGAGCTAATTCAATCAAGGAAACACTGCATGTTGGTGAAGGGCATATTGAAGAAGGATCAGCCGAGTGGTTCTTGTGGGAGAACAACTCCATTTGGCTCACTAACTTCACACACCATCAGGCTTCCAAGCAGCTCTCAAGGAAACTCAGTTTTCACACTCTATGCTTAGTGCCCTTTGAGTGCCTAGGACTGAAATGAAGCTTGGTGAGCATCCCACACAAACGAATGCTCCACATGCGGGTTTCACATGCCACCTACTCCACATTCACAGGCAACTTCAGCGCCACAGCCGTTTTCAGATAGCCCTCAATGCAAAGGCTCTAGACGCAAATATTGGTGTGAGAGCTAATTCAATCAAGGAAACACTGCATGTTGGTGAAGGGCATATTGAAGAAGGATCAGCCGAGTGGTTCTTGTGGGAGAACAACTCCATTTGGCTCACTAACTTCACACACCATCAGGCTTCCAAGCAGCTCTCAAGGAAACTCAGTTTTCACACTCTATGCTTAGTGCCCTTTGAGTGCATTATCTAGGAATGAACCTGGTAGAGCATCCCACACAAACGAATGCTCCACATGCGGGTTTCACATGCCACCAACTCCACATTCACAGGCAACTTCAGCGCCACAGCCGTTTTCAGATAGCCCTCAATGCAAAGGCTCTAGACGCAAATATTGGTGTGAGAGCTAATTCAATCAAGGAAACACTGCATGTTTGTGAAGGGCATATTGAAGAAGGATCAGCCGAGTGGTTCTTGTGGGAGAACAACTCCATTTGGCTCACTAACTTCACACACCATCAGGCTTCCAAGCAGCTCTCAAGGAAACTCAGTTTTCACACTCTATGCTTAGTGCCCTTTGAGTGCATTATCTAGGAATGAACCTCGTAGAGCATCCCACACAAACGAATGCTCCACATGCGGGTTTCACATGCCACCAACTCCACATTCACAGGCAACTTCAGCGTCACAGCCGTTTTCAGATAGCCCTCAATGCAAAGGCTCTAGACGCAAATATTGGTGTGAGAGCTAATTCAATCAAGGAAACACTGCATGTTGGTGAAGGGCATGTTGAAGAAGGATTAGCCGAGTGGTTCTTGTGGGAGAACAACTCCATTTGGCTCACTAACTTCACACACCATCAGGCTTCCAAGCAGCTCTCAAGGAAACTCAGTTTTCACACTCTATGCTTAGTGCCCTTTGAGTGCCTAGGACTGAAATGAAGCTTGGTGAGCATCCCACACAAACGAATGCTCCACATGCGGGTTTCACATGCCACCTACTCCACATTCACAGGCAACTTCAGCGCCACAGCCGTTTTCAGATAGCCCTCAATGCAAAGGCTCTAGATGCAAATATTGGTGTGAGAGCTAATTCAATCAAGGCAACACTGCATGTTGGTGAAGGGCATATTGAAGAAGGATCAGCCGAGTGGTTCTTGTGGGAGAACAACTCCATTTGGCTCACTAACTTCACACACCATCAGGCTTCCAAGCAGCTCTCAAGGAAACTCAGTTTTCACACTCTATGCTTAGTGCCCTTTGAGTGCATTATCTAGGAATGAACCTGGTAGAGCATCCCACACAAACGAATGCTCCACATGTGGGTTTCCCATGCCACCAACTCCACATTCACAAGCAACTTCAGCGCCACAGCCGTTTTCAGATAGCCCTCAATGCAAAGGCTCTAGACGCAAATATTGGTGTGAGAGCTAATTCAATCAAGGAAACACTGCATGTTGGTGAAGGGCATATTGAAGAAGGATCAGCCGAGTGGTTCTTGTGGGAGAACAACTCCATTTGGCTCACTAACTTCACACACCATCAGGCTTCCAAGCAGCTCTCAAGGAAACTCAGTTTTCACACTCTATGCTTAGTGCCCTTTGAGTGCCTAGGACTGAAATGAAGCTTGGTGAGCATCCCACACAAATGAATGCTCCACATGCGGGTTTCACATGCCACCAACTCCACATTCACAGGCAACTTCAGCGCCACAGCCGTTTTCAGATAGCCCTCAATGCAAAGGCTCTAGACGCAAATATTGGTGTGAGAGCTAATTCAATCAAGGAAACACTGCATGTTGGTGAAGGGCATATTGAAGAAGGATCAGCCGAGTGGTTCTTGTGGGAGAACAACTCCATTTGGCTCACTAACTTCACACACCATCAGGCTTCCAAGCAGCTCTCAAGGAAACTCAGTTTTCACACTCTATGCTTAGTGCCCTTTGAGTGCATTATCTAGGAATGAACCTGGTAGAGCATCCCACACAAACGAATGCTCCACATGCGGTTTTCACATGCCACCTACTCCACATTCACAGGCAACTTCAGCGTCACAGCCGTTTTCAGATAGCCCTCAATGCAAAGGCTCTAGAGACAAATATTGGTGTGAGAGCTAATTCAATCAAGGAAACACTGCATGTTGGTGAAGGGCATATTGAAGAAGGATCAGCCGAGTGGTTCTTGTGGGAGAACAACTCCATTTGGCTCACTAACTTCACACACCATCAGGCTTCCAAGCAGCTCTCAAGGAAACTCAGTTTTCACACTCTATGCTTAGTGCCCTTTGAGTGCATTATCTAGGAATGAACCTGGTAGAGCATCCCACACAAACGAATGCTCCACATGCGGGTTTCACATGCCACCTACTCCACATTCACAGGCAACTTCAGCGCCACAGCCGTTTTCAGATAGCCCTCAATGCAAAGGCTCTAGACACAAATATTGGTGTGAGAGCTAATTCAATCAAGGAAACACTGCATGTTGGTGAAGGGCATATTGAAGAAGGATCAGCCGAGTGGTTCTTGTGGGAGAACAACTCCATTTGGCTCACTAACTTCACACACCATCAGGCTTCCAAGCAGCTCTCAAGGAAACTCAGTTTTCACACTCTATGCTTAGTGCCCTTTGAGTGCCTAGGACTGAAATGAAGCTTGGTGAGCATCCCACACAAACGAATGCTCCACATGCGGGTTTCACATGCCACCAACTCCACATTCACAGGCAACTTCAGCGCCACAGCCGTTTTCAGATAGCCCTCAATGCAAAGGCTCTAGAGGCAAATATTGGTGTGAGAGCTAATTCAATCAAGGAAACACTGCATGTTGGTGAAGGGCATATTGAAGAAGGATCAGCCGAGTGGTTCTTGTGGGAGAACAACTCCATTTGGCTCACTAACTTCACACACCATCAGGCTTCCAAGCAGCTCTCAAGGAAACTCAGTTTTCACACTCTATGCTTAGTGCCCTTTGAGTGCATTATCTAGGAATGAACCTGGTAGAGCATCCCACAAAAACGAATGCTCCACATGCGGGTTTCACATGCCACCAACTCCACATTCACAGGCAACTTCAGCGCCACAGCCGTTTTCAGATAGCCCTCAATGCAAAGGCTCTAGACGCAAATATTGGTGTGAGAGCTAATTCAATCAAGGAAACACTGCATGTTTGTGAAGGGCATATTGAAGAAGGATCAGCCGAGTGGTTCTTGTGGGAGAACAACTCCATTTGGCTCACTAACTTCACACACCATCAGGCTTCCAAGCAGCTCTCAAGGAAACTCAGTTTTCACACTCTATGCTTAGTGCCCTTTGAGTGCATTATCTAGGAATGAACCTGGTAGAGCATCCCACACAAACGAATGCTCCACATGCGGGTTTCACATGCCACCAACTCCACATTCACAGGCAACTTCAGCGCCACAGCCGTTTTCACATAGCCCTCAATGCAAAGGCTCTAGACGCAAATATTGGTGTGAGAGCTAATTCAATCAAGGAAACACTGCATGTTGGTGAAGGGCATATTGAAGAAGGATTAGCCGAGTGGTTCTTGTGGGAGAACAACTCCATTTGGCTCACTAACTTCACACACCATCAGGCTTCCAAGTAGCTCTCAAGGAAACTCAGTTTTCACACGCTATGCTTAGTGCCCTTTGAGTGACTAGGACTGAAATGAAGCTTGGTGAGCATCCCACACAAACGAATGCTCCACATGCGGGTTTCACATGCCACCTACTCCACATTCACAGGCAACTTCAGCGTCACAGCCATTTTCAGATAGCCCTCAATGCAAAGGCTCTAGACACAAATAATGGTGTGAGAGCTAATTCAATCAAGGAAACACTGCATGTTGGTGAAGGGCATATTGAAGAAGGATCAGCCGAGTGGTTCTTGTGGGAGAACAACTCCATTTGGCTCACTAACTTCACACACCATCAGGCTTCCAAGCAGCCCTCAAGGAAACTCAGTTTTCACACTCTATGCTTAGTGCCCTTTGAGTGCATTATCTAGGAATGAACCTGGTAGAGCATCCCACACAAACGAATGCTCCACATGCGGGTTTCACATGCCACCTACTCCACATTCACAGGCAACTTTAGCGCCACAGCCGTTTTCAGATAGCCCTCAATGCAAAGGCTCTAGACGCAAATATTGGTGTGAGAGCTAATTCAATCAAGGAAACACTGCATGTTGGTGAAGGGCATATTGAAGAAGGATCAGCCGAGTGGTTCTTGTGGGAGAACAACTCCATTTGGCTCACTAACTTCACACACCATCAGGCTTCCAAGCAGCTCTCAAGGAAACTCAGTTTTCACACTCTATGCTTAGTGCCCTTTGAGTGCCTAGGACTGAAATGAAGCTTGGTGAGCATCCCACACAAATGAATGCTCCACATGCGGGTTTCACATGCCACCTACTCCACATTCACAGGCAACTTCAGCGTCACAGCCATTTTCAGATAGCCCTCAATGCAAAGGCTCTAGACGCAAATATTGGTGTGAGAGCTAATTCAATCAAGGAAACACTGCATGTTGGTGAAGGGCATATTGAAGAAGGATCAGCCGAGTGGTTCTTGTGGGAGAACAACTCCATTTGGCTCACTAACTTCACACACCATCAGGCTTCCAAGCAGCTCTCAAGGAAACTCAGTTTTCACACTCTATGCTTAGTGCCCTTTGAGTGCCTAGGACTGAAATGAAGCTTGGTGAGCATCCCACACAAACGAATGCTCCACATGCGGGTTTCACATGCCACCAACTCCACATTCACAGGCAACTTCAGCGCCACAGCCGTTTTCAGATAGCCCTCAATGCAAAGGCTCTAGACGCAAATATTGGTGTGAGAGCTAATTCAATCAAGGAAACACTGCATGTTGGTGAAGGGCATATTGAAGAAGGATCAGCCGAGTGGTTCTTGTGGGAGAACAACTCCATTTGGCTCACTAACTTCACACACCATCAGGCTTCCAAGCAGCTCTCAAGGAAACTCAGTTTTCACACTCTATGCTTAGTGCCCTTCCAGTGCATTATCTAGGAATGAACCTGGTAGAGCATCCCACAAAAACGAATGCTCCACATGCGGGTTTCACATGCCACCTACTCCACATTCACAGGCAACTTCAGCGCCACAGCCGTTTTCAGATAGCCCTCAATGCAAAGGCTCTAGACGCAAATATTGGTGTGAGAGCTAATTCAATCAAGGAAACACTGCATGTTTGTGAAGGGCATATTGAAGAAGGATCAGCCGAGTGGTTCTTTTGGGAGAACAACTCCATTTGGCTCACTAAGTTCACACACCATCAGGCTTCCAAGCAGCTCTCAAGGAAACTCAGTTTTCACACTCTATGCTTAGTGCCCTTTGAGTGCATTATCTAGGAATGAACCTGGTAGAGCATCCCACACAAACGAATGCTCCACATGCGGGTTTCACATGCCACCTACTCCACATTCACAGGCAACTTCAGCGCCACAGCCGTTTTCACATAGCCCTCAATGCAAAGGCTCTAGACGCAAATATTGGTGTGAGAGCTAATTCAATCAAGGAAACACTGCATGTTGGTGAAGGGCATATTGAAGAAGGATCAGCCGAGTGGTTCTTGTGGGAGAACAACTCCATTTGGCTCACTAACTTCACACACCATCAGGCTTCCAAGCAGCTCTCAAGGAAACTCAGTTTTCACACTCTATGCTTAGTGCCCTTTGAGTGACTAGGACTGAAATGAAGCTTGGTGAGCATCCCACACAAACGAATGCTCCACATGCGGGTTTCACATGCCACCTACTCCACATTCACAGGCAACTTCAGCGTCACAGCCATTTTCAGATAGCCCTCAATGCAAAGGCTCTAGACACAAATATTGGTGTGAGAGCTAATTCAATCAAGGCAACACTGCATGTTGGTGAAGGGCATATTGAAGAAGGATCAGCCGAGTGGTTCTTGTGGGAGAACAACTCCATTTGGATCACTAACTTCACACACCATCAGGCTTCCAAGCAGCTCTCAAGGAAACTCAGTTTTCACACTCTATGCTCAGTGCCCTTTGAGTGCATTATCTAGGAATGAACCTGGTAGAGCATCCCACACAAACGAATGCTCCACATGCGGGTTTCACATGCCACCTACTCCACATTCACAGGCAACTTTAGCGCCACAGCCGTTTTCAGATAGCCCTCAATGCAAAGGCTCTAGACGCAAATATTGGTGTGAGAGCTAATTCAATCAAGGAAACACTGCATGTTGGTGAAGGGCATATTGAAGAAGGATCAGCCGAGTGGTTCTTGTGGGAGAACAACTCCATTTGGCTCACTAACTTCACACACCATCAGGCTTCCAAGCAGCTCTCAAGGAAACTCAGTTTTCACACTCTATGCTTAGTGCCCTTTGAGTGCATTATCTAGGAATGAACCTGGTAGAGCATCCCACAAAAACGAATGCTCCACATGCGGGTTTCACATGCCACCAACTCTACATTCACAGGCAACTTCAGCGCCACAGCCGTTTTCAGATAGCCCTCAATGCAAAGGCTCTAGACGCAAATATTGGTGTGAGAGCTAATTCAATCAAGGAAACACTGCATGTTTGTGAAGGGCATATTGAAGAAGGATCAGCCGAGTGGTTCTTGTGGGAGAACAACTCCATTTGGCTCACTAACTTCACACACCATCAGGCTTCCAAGCAGCTCTCAAGGAAACTCAGTTTTCACACTCTATGCTTAGTGCCCTTTGAGTGCATTATCTAGGAATGAACCTGGTAGAGCATCCCACACAAACGAATGCTCCACATGCGGGTTTCACATGCCACCTACTCCACATTCACAGGCAACTTTAGCGCCACAGCCGTTTTCACATAGCCCTCAATGCAAAGGCTCTAGACGCAAATATTGGTGTGAGAGCTAATTCAATCAAGGAAACACTGCATGTTGGTGAAGGGCATATTGAAGAAGGATCAGCCGAGTGGTTCTTGTGGGAGAACAACTCCATTTGGCTCACTAACTTCACACACCATCAGGCTTCCAAGCAGCTCTCAAGGAAACTCAGTTTTCACACTCTATGCTTAGTGCCCTTTGAGTGCCTAGGACTGAAATGAAGCTTGGTGAGCATCCCACACAAATGAATGCTCCACATGCGGGTTTCACATGCCATCAACTCCACATTCACAGGCAACTTCAGCGCCACAGCCGTTTTCAGATAGCCCTCAATGCAAAGGCTCTAGACGCAAATATTGGTGTGAGAGCTAATTCAATCAAGGAAACACTGCATGTTGGTGAAGGGCATATTGAAGAAGGATCAGCCGAGTGGTTCTTGTGGGAGAACAACTCCATTTGGCTCACTAACTTCACACACCATCAGGCTTCCAAGCAGCTCTCAAGGAAACTCAGTTTTCACACTCTATGCTTAGTGCCCTTTGAGTGCCTAGGACTGAAATGAAGCTTGGTGAGCATCCCACACAAACGAATGCTCCACATGCGGGTTTCACATGCCACCAACTCCACATTCACAGGCAACTTCAGCGCCACAGCCGTTTTCAGATAGCCCTCAATGCAAACGCTCTAGACGCAAATATTGGTGTGAGAGCTAATTCAATCAAGGAAACACTGCATGTTGGTGAAGGGCATATTGAAGAAGGATCAGCCGAGTGGTTCTTGTGGGAGAACAACTCCATTTGGCTCACTAACTTCACACACCATCAGGCTTCCAAGCAGCTCTCAAGGAAACTCAGTTTTCACACTCTATGCTTAGTGCCCTTCCAGTGCATTATCTAGGAATGAACCTGGTAGAGCATCCCACAAAAACGAATGCTCCACATGCGGGTTTCACATGCCACCAACTCCACATTCACAGGCAACTTCAGCGCCACAGCCGTTTTCAGATAGCCCTCAATGCAAAGGCTCTAGACGCAAATATTGGTGTGAGAGCTAATTCAATCAAGGAAACACTGCATGTTTGTGAAGGGCATATTGAAGAAGGATCAGCCGAGTGGTTCTTTTGGGAGAACAACTCCATTTGGCTCACTAAGTTCACACACCATCAGGCTTCCAAGCAGCTCTCAAGGAAACTCAGTTTTCACACTCTATGCTTAGTGCCCTTTGAGTGCATTATCTAGGAATGAACCTGGTAGAGCATCCCACACAAACGAATGCTCCACATGCGGGTTTCACATGCCACCTACTCCACATTCACAGGCAACTTCAGCGCCACAGCCGTTTTCACATAGCCCTCAATGCAAAGGCTCTAGACGCAAATATTGGTGTGAGAGCTAATTCAATCAAGGAAACACTGCATGTTGGTGAAGGGCATATTGAAGAAGGATCAGCCGAGTGGTTCTTGTGGGAGAACAACTCCATTTGGCTCACTAACTTCACACACCATCAGGCTTCCAAGCAGCTCTCAAGGAAACTCAGTTTTCACACTCTATGCTTAGTGCCCTTTGAGTGACTAGGACTGAAATGAAGCTTGGTGAGCATCCCACACAAACGAATGCTCCACATGCGGGTTTCACATGCCACCTACTCCACATTCACAGGCAACTTCAGCGTCACAGCCATTTTCAGATAGCCCTCAATGCAAAGGCTCTAGACACAAATATTGGTGTGAGAGCTAATTCAATCAAGGCAACACTGCATGTTGGTGAAGGGCATATTGAAGAAGGATCAGCCGAGTGGTTCTTGTGGGAGAACAACTCCATTTGGATCACTAACTTCACACACCATCAGGCTTCCAAGCAGCTCTCAAGGAAACTCAGTTTTCACACTCTATGCTCAGTGCCCTTTGAGTGCATTATCTAGGAATGAACCTGGTAGAGCATCCCACACAAACGAATGCTCCACATGCGGGTTTCACATGCCACCAACTCCACATTCACAGGCAACTTCAGCGCCACAGCCGTTTTCAGATAGCCCTCAATGCAAAGGCTCTAGACGCAAATATTGGTGTGAGAGCTAATTCAATCAAGGAAACACTGCATGTTGGTGAAGGGCATATTGAGGAAGGATCAGCCGAGTGGTTCTTGTGGGAGAACAACTCCATTTGGCTCACTAACTTCACACACCATCAGGCTTCCAAGCAGCTCTCAAGGAAACTCAGTTTTCACACTCTATGCTTAGTGCCCTTTGAGTGCATTATCTAGGAATGAACCTGGCAGAGCATCCCACACAAACGAATGCTCCACATGCAGGTTTCACATGCCACCAACTCCACATTCACAGGCAACTTCAGCGCCACAGCCGTTTTCAGATAGCCCTCAATGCAAAGGCTCTAGACGCAAATATTGGTGTGAGAGCTAATTCAATCAAGGAAACACTGCATGTTGGTGAAGGGCATATTGAAGAAGGATCAGCCGAGTGGTTCTTGTGGGAGAACAACTCCATTTGGCTCACTAACTTCACACACCATCAGGCTTCCAAGCAGCTCTCAAGGAAACTCAGTTTTCACACTCTATGCTTAGTGCCCTTTGAGTGCCTAGGACTGAAATGAAGCTTGGTGAGCATCCCACACAAATGAATGCTCCACATGCGGGTTTCACATGCCACCAACTCCACATTCACAGGCAACTTCAGCGCCACAGCCGTTTTCAGATAGCCCTCAATGCAAACGCTCTAGACGCAAATATTGGTGTGAGAGCTAATTCAATCAAGGAAACACTGCATGTTGGTGAAGGGCATATTGAAGAAGGATCAGCCGAGTGGTTCTTGTGGGAGAACAACTCCATTTGGCTCACTAACTTCACACACCATCAGGCTTCCAAGCAGCTCTCAAGGAAACTCAGTTTTCACACTCTATGCTTAGTGCCCTTTGAGTGCATTATCTAGGAATGAACCTGGTAGAGCATCCCACACAAACGAATGCTCCACATGCGGGTTTCACATGCCACCAACTCCACATTCACAGGCAACTTCAGCGCCACAGCCGTTTTCAGATAGCCCTCAATGCAAAGGCTCTAGACGCAAATATTGGTGTGAGAGCTAATTCAATCAAGAAAACACTGCATGTTGGTGAAGGGCATATTGAAGAAGGATCAGCCGAGTGGTTCTTGTGGGAGAACAACTCCATTTGGCTCACTAACTTCACACACCATCAGGCTTCCAAGCAGCTCTCAAGGAAACTCAGTTTTCACACTCTATGCTTAGTGCCCTTTGAGTGCCTAGGACTGAAATGAAGCTTGGTGAGCATCCCACACAAACGAATGCTCCACATGCGGGTTTCACATGCCACCTACTCCACATTCTCAGGCAACTTCAGCGCCACAGCCGTTTTCAGATAGCCCTCAATGCAAAGGCTCTAGACGCAAATATTGGTGTGAGAGCTAATTCAATCAAGGAAACACTGCATGTTGGTGAAGGGCATATTGAAGAAGGATCAGCCGAGTGGTTCTTGTGGGAGAACAACTCCATTTGGCTCACTAACTTCACACACCATCAGGCTTCCAAGCAGCTCTCAAGGAAACTCAGTTTTCACACTCTATGCTTAGTGCCCTTTGAGTGCATTATCTAGGAATGAACCTGGTAGAGCATCCCACACAAACGAATGCTCCACATGTGGGTTTCACATGCCACCAACTCCACATTCACAAGCAACTTCAGCGTCACAGCCGTTTTCAGATAGCCCTCAATGCAAAGGCTCTAGACGCAAATATTGGTGTGAGAGCTAATTCAATCAAGGAAACACTGCATGTTGGTGAAGGGCATATTGAAGAAGGATCAGCCGAGTGGTTCTTGTGGGAGAACAACTCCATTTGGCTCACTAACTTCACACACCATCAGGCTTCCAAGCAGCTCTCAAGGAAACTCAGTTTTCACACTCTATGCTTAGTGCCCTTTGAGTGCATTATCTAGGAATGAACCTGGTAGAGCATCCCACACAAACGAATGCTCCACATGCGGGTTTCACATGCCACCAACTCCACATTCACAGGCAACTTCAGCGCCACAGCCGTTTTCAGATAGCCCTCAATGCAAAGGCTCTAGACGCAAATATTGGTGTGAGAGCTAATTCAATCAAGGAAACACTGCATGTTGGTGAAGGGCATATTGAGGAAGGATCAGCCGAGTGGTTCTTGTGGGAGAACAACTCCATTTGGCTCACTAACTTCACACACCATCAGGCTTCCAAGCAGCTCTCAAGGAAACTCAGTTTTCACACTCTATGCTTAGTGCCCTTTGAGTGCATTATCTAGGAATGAACCTGGCAGAGCATCCCACACAAACGAATGCTCCACATGCAGGTTTCACATGCCACCAACTCCACATTCACAGGCAACTTCAGCGCCACAGCCGTTTTCAGATAGCCCTCAATGCAAAGGCTCTAGACGCAAATATTGGTGTGAGAGCTAATTCAATCAAGGAAACACTGCATGTTGGTGAAGGGCATATTGAAGAAGGATCAGCCGAGTGGTTCTTGTGGGAGAACAACTCCATTTGGCTCACTAACTTCACACACCATCAGGCTTCCAAGCAGCTCTCAAGGAAACTCAGTTTTCACACTCTATGCTTAGTGCCCTTTGAGTGCATTATCTCGGAATGAACCTGGTAGAGCATCCCACACAAACGAATGCTCCACATGCGGGTTTCACATGCCACCAACTCCACATTCACAGGCAACTTCAGCGCCACAGCCGTTTTCAGATAGCCCTCAATGCAAAGGCTCTAGACGCAAATATTGGTGTGAGAGCTAATTCAATCAAGGAAACACTGCATGTTGGTGAAGGGCATATTGAAGAAGGATTAGCCGAGTGGTTCTTGTGGGAGAACAACTCCATTTGGCTCACTAACTTCACACACCATCAGGCTTCCAAGCAGCTCTCAAGGAAACTCAGTTTTCACACTCTATGCTTAGTGCCCTTTGAGTGACTAGGACTGAAATGAAGCTTGGTGAGCATCCCACACAAACGAATGCTCCACATGCGGGTTTCACATGCCACCTACTCCACATTCACAGGCAACTTCAGCGTCACAGCCATTTTCAGATAGCCCTCAATGCAAAGGCTCTAGACGCAAATATTGGTGTGAGAGCTAATTCAATCAAGGAAACACTGCATGTTGGTGAAGGGCATATTGAAGAAGGATCAGCCGAGTGGTTCTTGTGGGAGAACAACTCCATTTGGCTCACTAACTTCACACACCATCAGGCTTCCAAGCAGCTCTCAAGGAAACTCAGTTTTCACACTCTATGCTTAGTGCCCTTTGAGTGCATTATCTAGGAATGAACCTGGTAGAGCATCCCACACAAACGAATGCTCCACATGCGGGTTTCACATGCCACCTACTCCACATTCACAGGCAACTTCAGCGCCACAGCCGTTTTCAGATAGCCCTCAATGCAAAGGCTCTAGACGCAAATATTGGTGTGAGAGCTAATTCAATCAAGGAAACACTGCATGTTGGTGAAGGGCATATTGAGGAAGGATCAGCCGAGTGGTTCTTGTGGGAGAACAACTCCATTTGGCTCACTAACTTCACACACCATCAGGCTTCCAAGCAGCTCTCAAGGAAACTCAGTTTTCACACTCTATGCTTAGTGCCCTTTGAGTGAATTATCTAGGAATGAACCTGGCAGAGCATCCCACACAAACGAATGCTCCACATGCGGGTTTCACATGCCACCAACTCCACATTCACAGGCAACTTCAGCGCCACAGCCGTTTTCAGATAGCCCTCAATGCAAAGGCTCTAGACGCAAATATTGGTGTGAGAGCTAATTCAATCAAGGAAACACTGCATGTTGGTGAAGGGCATATTGAAGAAGGATCAGCCGAGTGGTTCTTGTGGGAGAACAACTCCATTTGGCTCACTAACTTCACACACCATCAGGCTTCCAAGCAGCTCTCAAGGAAACTCAGTTTTCACACTCTATGCTTAGTGCCCTTTGAGTGCATTATCTCAGAATGAACCTGGTAGAGCATCCCACACAAACGAATGCTCCACATGCGGGTTTCACATGCCACCAACTCCACATTCACAGGCAACTTCAGCGCCACAGCCGTTTTCAGATAGCCCTCAATGCAAAGGCTCTAGACGCAAATATTGGTGTGAGAGCTAATTCAATCAAGGAAACACTGCATGTTGGTGAAGGGCATATTGAAGAAGGATTAGCCGAGTGGTTCTTGTGGGAGAACAACTCCATTTGGCTCACTAACTTCACACACCATCAGGCTTCCAAGCAGCTCTCAAGGAAACTCAGTTTTCACACTCTATGCTTAGTGCCCTTTGAGTGCCTAGGACTGAAATGAAGCTTGGTGAGCATCCCACACAAACGAATGCTCCACATGCGGGTTTCACATGCCACCAACTCCACATTCACAGGCAACTTCAGCGCCACAGCCATTTTCAGATAGCCCTCAATGCAAAGGCTCTAGACACAAATATTGGTGTGAGAGCTAATTCAATCAAGGAAACACTGCATGTTGGTGAAGGGCATATTGAAGAAGGATCAGCCGAGTGGTTCTTGTGGGAGAACAACTCCATTTGGCTCACTAACTTCACACACCATCAGGCTTCCAAGCAGCTCTCAAGGAAACTCAGTTTTCACACTCTATGCTTAGTGCCCTTTGAGTGCATTATCTAGGAATGAACCTGGTAGAGCCTCCCACACAAACGAATGCTCCACATGCGGGTTTCACATGCCACCAACTCCACATTCACAGGCAACTTCAGCGCCACAGCCGTTTTCAAATATCCCTCAATGCAAAGGCTCTAGACGCAAATATTGGTGTGAGAGCTAATTCAATCAAGGAAACACTGCATGTTGGTGAAGGGCATATTGAAGAAGGATCAGCCGAGTGGTTCTTGTGGGAGAACAACTCCATTTGGCTCACTAACTTCACACACCATCAGGCTTCCAAGCAGCTCTCAAGGAAACTCAGTTTTCACACTCTATGCTTAGTGCCCTTTGAGTGCATTATCTAGGAATGAACCTGGCAGAGCATCCCACACAAACGAATGCTCCACATGCGGGTTTCACATGCCACCAACTCCACATTCACAGGCAACTTCAGCGCCACAGCCGTTTTCAGATAGCCCTCAATGCAAAGGCTCTAGACGCAAATATTGGTGTGAGAGCTAATTCAATCAAGGAAACACTGCATGTTGGTGAAGGGCATATTGAAGAAGGATCAGCCGAGTGGTTCTTGTGGGAGAACAACTCCATTTGGCCCACTAACTTCACACACCATCAGGCTTCCAAGCAGCTCTCAAGGAAACTCAGTTTTCACACTCTATGCTTAGTGCCCTTTGAGTGCATTATCTCAGAATGAACCTGGTAGAGCATCCCACACAAACGAATGCTCCACATGCGGGTTTCACATGCCACCAACTCCACATTCACAGGCAACTTCAGCGCCACAGCCGTTTTCAGATAGCCCTCAATGCAAAGGCTCTAGACGCAAATATTGGTGTGAGAGCTAATTCAATCAAGGAAACACTGCATGTTGGTGAAGGGCATATTGAAGAAGGATTAGCCGAGTGGTTCTTGTGGGAGAACAACTCCATTTGGCTCACTAACTTCACACACCATCAGGCTTCCAAGCAGCTCTCAAGGAAACTCAGTTTTCACACTCTATGCTTAGTGCCCTTTGAGTGACTAGGACTGAAATGAAGCTTGGTGAGCATCCCACACAAACGAATGCTCCACATGCGGGTTTCACATGCCACCTACTCCACATTCACAGGCAACTTCAGCGCCACAGCCGTTTTCAGATAGCCCTCAATGCAAAGGCTCTAGACGCAAATATTGGTGTGAGAGCTAATTCAATCAAGGAAACACTGCATGTTGGTGAAGGGCATATTGAAGAAGGATCAGCCGAGTGGTTCTTGTGGGAGAACAACTCCATTTGGCTCACTAACTTCACACACCATCAGGCTTCCAAGCAGCTCTCAAGGAAACTCAGTTTTCACACTCTATGCTTAGTGCCCTTTGAGTGCATTATCTAGGAATGAACCTGGTAGAGCATCCCACACAAACGAATGCTCCACATGCGGGTTTCACATGCCACCAACTCCACATTCACAGGCAACTTCAGCGCCACAGCCGTTTTCAGATAGCCCTCAATGCAAAGGCTCTAGACGCAAATATTGGTGTGAGAGCTAATTCAATCAAGGAAACACTGCATGTTGGTGAAGGGCATATTGAAGAAGGATTAGCCGAGTGGTTCTTGTGGGAGAACAACTCCATTTGGCTCACTAACTTCACACACCATCAGGCTTCCAAGCAGCTCTCAAGGAAACTCAGTTTTCACACTCTATGCTTAGTGCCCTTTGAGTGCCTAGGACTGAAATGAAGCTTGGTGAGCATCCCACACAAACGAATGCTCCACATGCGGGTTTCACATGCCACCAACTCCACATTCACAGGCAACTTCAGCGCCACAGCCATTTTCAGATAGCCCTCAATGCAAAGGCTCTAGACACAAATATTGGTGTGAGAGCTAATTCAATCAAGGAAACACTGCATGTTGGTGAAGGGCATATTGAAGAAGGATCAGCCGAGTGGTTCTTGTGGGAGAACAACTCCATTTGGCTCACTAACTTCACACACCATCAGGCTTCCAAGCAGCTCTCAAGGAAACTCAGTTTTCACACTCTATGCTTAGTGCCCTTTGAGTGCATTATCTAGGAATGAACCTGGTAGAGCCTCCCACACAAACGAATGCTCCACATGCGGGTTTCACATGCCACCAACTCCACATTCACAGGCAACTTCAGCGCCACAGCCGTTTTCAAATATCCCTCAATGCAAAGGCTCTAGACGCAAATATTGGTGTGAGAGCTAATTCAATCAAGGAAACACTGCATGTTGGTGAAGGGCATATTGAAGAAGGATCAGCCGAGTGGTTCTTGTGGGAGAACAACTCCATTTGGCTCACTAACTTCACACACCATCAGGCTTCCAAGCAGCTCTCAAGGAAACTCAGTTTTCACACTCTATGCTTAGTGCCCTTTGAGTGCATTATCTAGGAATGAACCTGGCAGAGCATCCCACACAAACGAATGCTCCACATGCGGGTTTCACATGCCACCAACTCCACATTCACAGGCAACTTCAGCGCCACAGCCGTTTTCAGATAGCCCTCAATGCAAAGGCTCTAGACGCAAATATTGGTGTGAGAGCTAATTCAATCAAGGAAACACTGCATGTTGGTGAAGGGCATATTGAAGAAGGATCAGCCGAGTGGTTCTTGTGGGAGAACAACTCCATTTGGCTCACTAACTTCACACACCATCAGGCTTCCAAGCAGCTCTCAAGGAAACTCAGTTTTCACACTCTATGCTTAGTGCCCTTTGAGTGCATTATCTCAGAATGAACCTGGTAGAGCATCCCACACAAACGAATGCTCCACATGCGGGTTTCACATGCCACCAACTCCACATTCACAGGCAACTTCAGCGCCACAGCCGTTTTCAGATAGCCCTCAATGCAAAGGCTCTAGACACAAATATTGGTGTGAGAGCTAATTCAATCAAGGAAACACTGCATGTTGGTGAAGGGCATATTGAAGAAGGATTAGCCGAGTGGTTCTTGTGGGAGAACAACTCCATTTGGCTCACTAACTTCACACACCATCAGGCTTCCAAGCAGCTCTCAAGGAAACTCAGTTTTCACACTCTATGCTTAGTGCCCTTTGAGTGACTAGGACTGAAATGAAGCTTGGTGAGCATCCCACACAAACGAATGCTCCACATGCGGGTTTCACATGCCACCTACTCCACATTCACAGGCAACTTCAGCGCCACAGCCGTTTTCAGATAGCCCTCAATGCAAAGGCTCTAGACGCAAATATTGGTGTGAGAGCTAATTCAATCAAGGAAACACTGCATGTTGGTGAAGGGCATATTGAAGAAGGATCAGCCGAGTGGTTCTTGTGGGAGAACAACTCCATTTGGCTCACTAACTTCACACACCATCAGGCTTCCAAGCAGCTCTCAAGGAAACTCAGTTTTCACACTCTATGCTTAGTGCCCTTTGAGTGCATTATCTAGGAATGAACCTGGTAGAGCATCCCACACAAACGAATGCTCCACATGCGGGTTTCACATGCCACCAACTCCACATTCACAGGCAACTTCAGCGCCACAGCCGTTTTCAGATAGCCCTCAATGCAAAGGCTCTAGACGCAAATATTGGTGTGAGAGCTAATTCAATCAAGGAAACACTGCATGTTGGTGAAGGGCATATTGAAGAAGGATTAGCCGAGTGGTTCTTGTGGGAGAACAACTCCATTTGGCTCACTAACTTCACACACCATCAGGCTTCCAAGCAGCTCTCAAGGAAACTCAGTTTTCACACTCTATGCTTAGTGCCCTTTGAGTGCCTAGGACTGAAATGAAGCTTGGTGAGCATCCCACACAAACGAATGCTCCACATGCGGGTTTCACATGCCACCAACTCCACATTCACAGGCAACTTCAGCGCCACAGCCATTTTCAGATAGCCCTCAATGCAAAGGCTCTAGACACAAATATTGGTGTGAGAGCTAATTCAATCAAGGAAACACTGCATGTTGGTGAAGGGCATATTGAAGAAGGATCAGCCGAGTGGTTCTTGTGGGAGAACAACTCCATTTGGCTCACTAACTTCACACACCATCAGGCTTCCAAGCAGCTCTCAAGGAAACTCAGTTTTCACACTCTATGCTTAGTGCCCTTTGAGTGCATTATCTAGGAATGAACCTGGTAGAGCCTCCCACACAAACGAATGCTCCACATGCGGGTTTCACATGCCACCAACTCCACATTCACAGGCAACTTCAGCGCCACAGCCGTTTTCAAATATCCCTCAATGCAAAGGCTCTAGACGCAAATATTGGTGTGAGAGCTAATTCAATCAAGGAAACACTGCATGTTGGTGAAGGGCATATTGAAGAAGGATCAGCCGAGTGGTTCTTGTGGGAGAACAACTCCATTTGGCTCACTAACTTCACACACCATCAGGCTTCCAAGCAGCTCTCAAGGAAACTCAGTTTTCACACTCTATGCTTAGTGCCCTTTGAGTGCATTATCTAGGAATGAACCTGGCAGAGCATCCCACACAAACGAATGCTCCACATGCGGGTTTCACATGCCACCAACTCCACATTCACAGGCAACTTCAGCGCCACAGCCGTTTTCAGATAGCCCTCAATGCAAAGGCTCTAGACGCAAATATTGGTGTGAGAGCTAATTCAATCAAGGAAACACTGCATGTTGGTGAAGGGCATATTGAAGAAGGATCAGCCGAGTGGTTCTTGTGGGAGAACAACTCCATTTGGCCCACTAACTTCACACACCATCAGGCTTCCAAGCAGCTCTCAAGGAAACTCAGTTTTCACACTCTATGCTTAGTGCCCTTTGAGTGCATTATCTCAGAATGAACCTGGTAGAGCATCCCACACAAACGAATGCTCCACATGCGGGTTTCACATGCCACCAACTCCACATTCACAGGCAACTTCAGCGCCACAGCCGTTTTCAGATAGCCCTCAATGCAAAGGCTCTAGACGCAAATATTGGTGTGAGAGCTAATTCAATCAAGGAAACACTGCATGTTGGTGAAGGGCATATTGAAGAAGGATTAGCCGAGTGGTTCTTGTGGGAGAACAACTCCATTTGGCTCACTAACTTCACACACCATCAGGCTTCCAAGCAGCTCTCAAGGAAACTCAGTTTTCACACTCTATGCTTAGTGCCCTTTGAGTGCCTAGGACTGAAATGAAGCTTGGTGAGCATCCCACACAAACGAATGCTCCACATGCGGGTTTCACATGCCACCTACTCCACATTCACAGGCAACTTCAGCGCCACAGCCGTTTTCAGATAGCCCTCAATGCAAAGGCTCTAGACGCAAATATTGGTGTGAGAGCTAATTCAATCAAGGAAACACTGCATGTTGGTGAAGGGCATATTGAAGAAGGATCAGCCGAGTGGTTCTTGTGGGAGAACAACTCCATTTGGCTCACTAACTTCACACACCATCAGGCTTCCAAGCAGCTCTCAAGGAAACTCAGTTTTCACACTCTATGCTTAGTGCCCTTTGAGTGCATTATCTAGGAATGAACCTGGTAGAGCATCCCACACAAACGAATGCTCCACATGCGGGTTTCACATGCCACCTACTCCACATTCACAGGCAACTTTAGCGCCACAGCCGTTTTCAGATAGCCCTCAATGCAAAGGCTCTAGACGCAAATATTGGTGTGAGAGCTAATTCAATCAAGGAAACACTGCATGTTGGTGAAGGGCATATTGAAGAAGGATCAGCCGAGTGGTTCTTGTGGGAGAACAACTCCATTTGGCTCACTAACTTCACACACCATCAGGCTTCCAAGCAGCTCTCAAGGAAACTCAGTTTTCACACTCTATGCTTAGTGCCCTTTGAGTGCATTATCTAGGAATGAACCTGGTAGAGCATCCCACACAAACGAATGCTCCACATGCGGGTTTCACATGCCACCAACTCCACATTCACAGGCAACTTCAGCGCCACAGCCGTTTTCAGATAGCCCTCAATGCAAAGGCTCTAGACGCAAATATTGGTGTGAGAGCTAATTCAATCAAGGAAACACTGCATGTTGGTGAAGGGCATATTGAGGAAGGATCAGCCGAGTGGTTCTTGTGGGAGAACAACTCCATTTGGCTCACTAACTTCACACACCATCAGGCTTCCAAGCAGCTCTCAAGGAAACTCAGTTTTCACACTCTATGCTTAGTGCCCTTTGAGTGCATTATCTAGGAATGAACCTGGCAGAGCATCCCACACAAACGAATGCTCCACATGCGGGTTTCACATGCCACCAACTCCACATTCACAGGCAACTTCAGCGCCACAGCCGTTTTCAGATAGCCCTCAATGCAAAGGCTCTAGACGCAAATATTGGTGTGAGAGCTAATTCAATCAAGGAAACACTGCATGTTGGTGAAGGGCATATTGAAGAAGGATCAGCCGAGTGGTTCTTGTGGGAGAACAACTCCATTTGGCTCACTAACTTCACACACCATCAGGCTTCCAAGCAGCTCTCAAGGAAACTCAGTTTTCACACTCTATGCTTAGTGCCCTTTGAGTGCCTAGGACTGAAATGAAGCTTGGTGAGCATCCCACACAAACGAATGCTCCACATGCGGGTTTCACATGCCACCAACTCCACATTCACAGGCAACTTCAGCGTCACAGCCATTTTCAGATAGCCCTCAATGCAAAGGCTCTAGACACAAATATTGGTGTGAGAGCTAATTCAATCAAGGAAACACTGCATGTTGGTGAAGGGCATATTGAAGAAGGATCAGCCGAGTGGTTCTTGTGGGAGAACAACTCCATTTGGCTCACTAACTTCACACACCATCAGGCTTCCAAGCAGCTCTCAAGGAAACTCAGTTTTCACACTCTATGCTTAGTGCCCTTTGAGTGCATTATCTAGGAATGAACCTGGTAGAGCATCCCACACAAACCAATGCTCCACATGCGGGTTTCACATGCCACCAACTCCACATTCACAGGCAACTTCAGCGCCACAGCCGTTTTCAAATATCCCTCAATGCAAAGGCTCTAGACGCAAATATTGGTGTGAGAGCTAATTCAATCAAGGAAACACTGCATGTTGGTGAAGGGCATATTGAGGAAGGATCAGCCGAGTGGTTCTTGTGGGAGAACAACTCCATTTCGCTCACTAACTTCACACACCATCAGGCTTCCAAGCAGCTCTCAAGGAAACTCAGTTTTCACACTCTATGCTTAGTGCCCTTTGAGTGCATTATCTAGGAATGAACCTGGTAGAGCATCCCACACAAACGAATGCTCCACATGCGGGTTTCACATGCCACCAACTCCACATTCACAGGCAACTTCAGCGCCACAGCCGTTTTCACATAGCCCTCAATGCAAAGGCTCTAGACGCAAATATTGGTGTGAGAGCTAATTCAATCAAGGAAACACTGCATGTTGGTGAAGGGCATATTGAAGAAGGATTAGCCGAGTGGTTCTTGTGGGAGAACAACTCCATTTGGCTCACTAACTTCACACACCATCAGGCTTCCAAGCAGCTCTCAAGGAAACTCAGTTTTCACACTCTATGCTTAGTGCCCTTTGAGTGCATTATCTAGGAATGAACCTGGTAGAGCATCCCACACAAACGAATGCTCCACATGCGGGTTTCACATGCCACCTACTCCACATTCACAGGCAACTTTAGCGCCACAGCCGTTTTCAGATAGCCCTCAATGCAAAGGCTCTAGACGCAAATATTGGTGTGAGAGCTAATTCAATCAAGGAAACACTGCATGTTGGTGAAGGGCATATTGAAGAAGGATCAGCCGAGTGGTTCTTGTGGGAGAACAACTCCATTTGGCTCACTAACTTCACACACCATCAGGCTTCCAAGCAGCTCTCAAGGAAACTCAGTTTTCACACTCTATGCTTAGTGCCCTTTCAGTGCCTAGGACTGAAATGAAGCTTGGTGAGCATCCCACACAAACGAATGCTCCACATGCGGGTTTCACATGCCACCAACTCCACATTCACAGGCAACTTCAGCGCCACAGCCGTTTTCACATAGCCCTCAATGCAAAGGCTCTAGACGCAAATATTGGTGTGAGAGCTAATTCAATCAAGGCAACACTGCATGTTGGTGAAGGGCATATTGAATAAGGATCAGCCGAGTGGTTCTTGTGGGAGAACAACTCCATTTGGCTCACTAACTTCACACACCATCAGGCTTCCAAGCAGCTCTCAAGGAAACTCAGTTTTCACACTCTATGCTTAGTGCCCTTTGAGTGCATTATCTAGGAATGAACCTGGTAGAGCCTCCCACACAAACGAATGCTCCACATGCGGGTTTCACATGCCACCAACTCCACATTCACAGGCAACTTCAGCGCCACAGCCGTTTTCAAATATCCTTCAATGCAAAGGCTCTAGACGCAAATATTGGTGTGAGAGCTAATTCAATCAAGGAAACACTGCATGTTGGTGAAGGGCATATTGAAGAAGGATCAGCCGAGTGGTTCTTGTGGGAGAACAACTCCATTTGGCTCACTAACTTCACACACCATCAGGCTTCCAAGCAGCTCTCAAGGAAACTCAGTTTTCACACTCTATGCTTAGTGCCCTTTGAGTGCATTATCTAGGAATGAACCTGGCAGAGCATCCCACACAAACGAATGCTCCACATGCGGGTTTCACATGCCACCAACTCCACATTCACAGGCAACTTCAGCGCCACAGCCGTTTTCAGATAGCCCTCAATGCAAAGGCTCTAGACGCAAATATTGGTGTGAGAGCTAATTCAATCAAGGAAACACTGCATGTTGGTGAAGGGCATATTGAAGAAGGATCAGCCGAGTGGTTCTTGTGGGAGAACAACTCCATTTGGCTCACTAACTTCACACACCATCAGGCTTCCAAGCAGCTCTCAAGGAAACTCAGTTTTCACACTCTATGCTTAGTGCCCTTTGAGTGACTAGGACTGAAATGAAGCTTGGTGAGCATCCCACACAAACGAATGCTCCACATGCGGGTTTCACATGCCACCTACTCCACATTCACAGGCAACTTCAGCGCCACAGCCGTTTTCAGATAGCCCTCAATGCAAAGGCTCTAGACGCAAATATTGGTGTGAGAGCTAATTCAATCAAGGAAACACTGCATGTTGGTGAAGGGCATATTGAAGAAGGATCAGCCGAGTGGTTCTTGTGGGAGAACAACTCCATTTGGCTCACTAACTTCACACACCATCAGGCTTCCAAGCAGCTCTCAAGGAAACTCAGTTTTCACACTCTATGCTTAGTGCCCTTTGAGTGCATTATCTAGGAATGAACCTGGTAGAGCATCCCACACAAACGAATGCTCCACATGCGGGTTTCACATGCCACCTACTCCACATTCACAGGCAACTTTAGCGCCACAGCCGTTTTCAGATAGCCCTCAATGCAAAGGCTCTAGACGCAAATATTGGTGTGAGAGCTAATTCAATCAAGGAAACACTGCATGTTGGTGAAGGGCATATTGAAGAAGGATCAGCCGAGTGGTTCTTGTGGGAGAACAACTCCATTTGGCTCACTAACTTCACACACCATCAGGCTTCCAAGCAGCTCTCAAGGAAACTCAGTTTTCACACTCTATGCTTAGTGCCCTTTGAGTGCATTATCTAGGAATGAACCTGGTAGAGCATCCCACACAAACGAATGCTCCACATGCGGGTTTCACATGCCACCAACTCCACATTCACAGGCAACTTCAGCGCCACAGCCGTTTTCAGATAGCCCTCAATGCAAAGGCTCTAGACGCAAATATTGGTGTGAGAGCTAATTCAATCAAGGAAACACTGCATGTTGGTGAAGGGCATATTGAGGAAGGATCAGCCGAGTGGTTCTTGTGGGAGAACAACTCCATTTGGCTCACTAACTTCACACACCATCAGGCTTCCAAGCAGCTCTCAAGGAAACTCAGTTTTCACACTCTATGCTTAGTGCCCTTTGAGTGCATTATCTAGGAATGAACCTGGCAGAGCATCCCACACAAACGAATGCTCCACATGCGGGTTTCACATGCCACCAACTCCACATTCACAGGCAACTTCAGCGCCACAGCCGTTTTCAGATAGCCCTCAATGCAAAGGCTCTAGACACAAATATTGGTGTGAGAGCTAATTCAATCAAGGAAACACTGCATGTTGGTGAAGGGCATATTGAAGAAGGATCAGCCGAGTGGTTCTTGTGGGAGAACAACTCCATTTGGCTCACTAACTTCACACACCATCAGGCTTCCAAGCAGCTCTCAAGGAAACTCAGTTTTCACACTCTATGCTTAGTGCCCTTTGAGTGCCTAGGACTGAAATGAAGCTTGGTGAGCATCCCACACAAACGAATGCTCCACATGCGGGTTTCACATGCCACCAACTCCACATTCACAGGCAACTTCAGCGCCACAGCCGTTTTCACATAGCCCTCAATGCAAAGGCTCTAGACGCAAATATTGGTGTGAGAGCTAATTCAATCAAGGCAACACTGCATGTTGGTGAAGGGCATATTGAAGAAGGATCAGCCGAGTGGTTCTTGTGGGAGAACAACTCCATTTGGATCACTAACTTCACACACCATCAGGCTTCCAAGCAGCTCTCAAGGAAACTCAGTTTTCACACTCTATGCTCAGTGCCCTTTGAGTGCATTATCTAGGAATGAACCTGGTAGAGCCTCCCACACAAACGAATGCTCCACATGCGGGTTTCACATGCCACCAACTCCACATTCACAGGCAACTTCAGCGCCACAGCCGTTTTCAGATAGCCCTCAATGCAAAGGCTCTAGACGCAAATATTGGTGTGAGAGCTAATTCAATCAAGGAAACACTGCATGTTGGTGAAGGGCATATTGAAGAAGGATCAGCCGAGTGGTTCTTGTGGGAGAACAACTCCATTTGGCTCACTAACTTCACACACCATCAGGCTTCCAAGCAGCTCTCAAGGAAACTCAGTTTTCACACTCTATGCTTAGTGCCCTTTGAGTGCATTATCTAGGAATGAACCTGGTAGAGCATCCCACAAAAACGAATGCTCCACATGCGGGTTTCACATGCCACCTACTCCACATTCACAGGCAACTTTAGCGCCACAGCCGTTTTCAGATAGCCCTCAATGCAAAGGCTCTAAACGCAAATATTGGTGTGAGAGCTAATTCAATCAAGGAAACACTGCATGTTGGTGAAGGGCATATTGAAGAAGGATCAGCCGAGTGGTTCTTGTGGGAGAACAACTCCATTTGGCTCACTAACTTCACACACCATCAGGCTTCCAAGCAGCTCTCAAGGAAACTCAGTTTTCACACTCTATGCTCAGTGCCCTTTGAGTGCATTATCTATGAATGAACCTCGCAGAGCATCCCACACGAACGAATGCTCCACATGCGGGTTTCACATGCCACCAACTCCACATTCACAGGCAACTTCAGCGCCACAGCCGTTTTCAGATAGCCCTCAATGCAAAGGCTCTAGACGCAAATATTGGTGTGAGAGCTAATTCAATCAAGGAAACACTGCATGTTGGTGAAGGGCATATTGACGAAGGATCAGCCGAGTGGTTCTTGTGGGAGAACAACTCCATTTGGCTCACTAACTTCACACACCATCAGGCTTCCAAGCAGCTCTCAAGGAAACTCAGTTTTCACACTCTATGCTTAGTGCCCTTTAAGTTCCTAGGACTGAAATGAAGCTTGGTGAGCATCCCACACAAACGAATGCTCCACATGCGGGTTTCACATGCCACCAACTCCACATTCACAGGCAACTTCAGCGCCACAGCCATTTTAAGATAGCCCTCAATGCAAAGGCTCTAGACACAAATATTGGTGTGAGAGCTAATTCAATCAAGGAAACACTGCATGTTGGTGAAGGGCATATTGAAGAAGGATCAGCCGAGTGGTTCTTGTGGGAGAACAACTCCATTTGGCTCACTAACTTCACACACCATCAGGCTTCCAAGCAGCTCTCAAGGAAACTCAGTTTTCACACTCTATGCTTAGTGCCCTTTGAGTGCCTAGGACTGAAATGAAGCTTGGTTAGCATCCCACACAAACCAATGCTCCACATGCGGGTTTCACATGCCACCAACTCCACATTCACAGGCAACTTCAGCGCCACAGCCGTTTTCAGATAGCCCTCAATGCAAAGGCTCTAGACGCAATTATTGGTGTGAGACCTAATTCAATCAAGGAAACACTGCATGTTGGTGAAGGGCATATTGAAGAAGGATCAGCCGAGTGGTTCTTGTGGGAGAACAACTCCATTTGGCTCACTAACTTCACACACCATCGGGCTTCCAAGCAGCTCTCAAGGAAACTCAGTTTTCACACTCTATGCTTAGTGCCCTTTGAGTGCATTATCTAGGAATGAACCTGGCAGAGCATCCCACACAAACGAATGCTCCACATGCGGGTTTCACATGCCACCAACTCCACATTCACAGGCAACTTCAGCGCCACAGCCGTTTTCAGATAGCCCTCAATGCAAAGGCTCTAGACGCAAATATTGGTGTGAGAGCTAATTCAATCAAGGAAACACTGCATGTTGGTGAAGGGCATATTGAAGAAGGATCAGCCGAGTGGTTCTTGTGGGAGAACAACTCCATTTGGCTCACTAACTTCACACACCATCAGGCTTCCAAGCAGCTCTCAAGGAAACTCAGTTTTCACACTCTATGCTTAGTGCCCTTTGAGTGCATTATCTAGGAATGAACCTGGTAGAGCATCCCACACAAACCAATGCTCCACATGCGGGTTTCACATACCACCAACTCCACATTCACAGGCAACTTCAGCGCCACAGCCATTTTCAGATAGCCCTCAATGCAAAGGCTCTAGACGCAAATATTGGTGTGAGAGCTAATTCAATCAAGGAAACACTGCATGTTGGTGAAGGGCATATTGACGAAGGATCAGCCGAGTGGTTCTTGTGGGAGAACAACTCCATTTGGCTCACTAACTTCACACACCATCAGGCTTCCAAGCAGCTCTCAAGGAAACTCAGTTTTCACACTCTATGCTTAGTGCCCTTTGAGTGCATTATCTAGGAATGAACCTGGTAGAGCATCCCACACAAACGAATGCTCCACATGCCGGTTTCACATGCCACCAACTCCACATTCACAGGCAACTTCAGCGCCACAGCCGTTTTCAGATAGCCCTCAATGCAAAGGCTCTAGACGCAAATATTGGTGTGAGAGCTAATTCAATCAAGGAAACACTGCATGTTGGTGAAGGGCATATTGAAGAAGGATCAGCCGAGTGGTTCTTGTGGGAGAACAACTCCATTTGGCTCACTAACTTCACACACCATCAGGCTTCCAAGCAGCTCTCAAGAAAACTCAGTTTTCACACTCTATGCTTAGTGCCCTTTGAGTGCATTATCTAGGAATGAACCTGGTAGAGCATCCCACACAAACCAATGCTCCACATGCGGGTTTCACATACCACCAACTCCACATTCACAGGCAACTTCAGCGCCACAGCCGTTTTCAGATAGCCCTCAATGCAAAGGCTCTAGACGCAAATATTGGTGTGAGAGCTAATTCAATCAAGGAAACACTGCATGTTGGTGAAGGGCATATTGAAGAAGGATCAGCCGAGTGGTTCTTGTGGGAGAACAACTCCATTTGGCTCACTAACTTCACACACCATCAGGCTTCCAAGCAGCTCTCAAGGAAACTCAGTTTTCACACTCTATGCTTAGTGCCCTTTAAGTTCCTAGGACTGAAATGAAGCTTGGTGAGCATCCCACACAAACGAATGCTCCACATGCGGGTTTCACATGCCACCAACTCCACATTCACAGGCAACTTCAGCGCCACTGCCATTTTCAGATAGCCCTCAATGCAAAGGCTCTAGACGCAAATATTGGTGTGAGAGCTAATTCAATCAAGGAAACACTGCATGTTGGTGAAGGGCATATTGTAGAAGGATCAGCCGAGTGGTTCTTGTGGGAGAACAACTCCATTTGGCTCACTAACTTCACACACCATCAGGCTTCCAAGCAGCTCTCAAGGAAACTCAGTTTTCACACTCTATGCTTAGTGCCCTTTGAGTGCCTAGGACTGAAATGAAGCTTGCTTAGCATCCCACACAAACGAATGTTCCACATGCGGGTTTCACATGCCACCAACTCCACATTCACAGGCAACTTCAGCGCCACAGCCGTTTTCAGATAGCCCTCAATGCAAAGGCTCTAGACACAAATATTGGTGTGAGAGCTAATTCAATCAAGGAAACACTGCATGTTGGTGAAGGGCATATTGAAGAAGGATCAGCCGAGTGGTTCTTGTGGGAGAACAACTCCATTTGGCTCACTAACTTCACACACCATCAGGCTTCCAAGCAGCTCTCAAGGAAACTCAGTTTTCACACTCTATGCTTAGTGCCCTTTGAGTGCATTATCTAGGAATGAACCTGGCAGAGCATCCCACACAAACGAATGCTCCACATGCGGGTTTCACATGCCACCTACTCCACATTCACAGGCAACTTCAGCGCCACAGCCGTTTTCAGATAGCCCTCAATGCAAAGGCTCTAGACGCAAATATTGGTGTGAGAGCTAATTCAATCAAGGAAACACTGCATGTTGGTGAAGGGCATATTGAAGAAGGATCAGCCGAGTGGTTCTTGTGGGAGAACAACTCCATTTGGCTCACTAACTTCACACACCATCAGGCTTCCAAGCAGCTCTCAAGGAAACTCAGTTTTCACACTCTATGCTTAGTGCCCTTTGAGTGCATTATCTAGGAATGAACCTGGTAGAGCATCCCACACAAACCAATGCTCCACATGCGGGTTTCACATACCACCAACTCCACATTCACAGGCAACTTCAGCGCCACAGCCGTTTTCAGATAGCCCTCAATGCAAAGGCTCTAGACGCAAATATTGGTGTGAGAGCTAATTCAATCAAGGAAACACTGCATGTTGGTGAAGGGCATATTGACGAAGGATCAGCCGAGTGGTTCTTGTGGGAGAACAACTCCATTTGGCTCACTAACTTCACACACCATCAGGCTTCCAAGCAGCTCTCAAGGAAACTCAGTTTTCACACTCTATGCTTAGTGCCCTTTGAGTGCATTATCTAGGAATGAACCTGGTAGAGCATCCCACAAAAACGAATGCTCCACATGCGGGTTTCACATGCCACCAACTCCACATTCACAGGCAACTTCAGCGCCACAGCCGTTTTCAGATAGCCCTCAATGCAAAGGCTCTAGACGCAAATATTGGTGTGAGAGCTAATTCAATCAAGGAAACACTGCATGTTGGAGAAGGGCATATTGAAGAAGGATCAGCCGAGTGGTTCTTGTGGGAGAACAACTCCATTTGGCTCACTAACTTCACACACCATCAGGCTTCCAAGCAGCTCTCAAGGAAACTCAGTTTTCACACTCTATGCTTAGTGCCCTTTGAGTGCATTATCTAGGAATGAACCTGGTAGAGCATCCCACACAAACCAATGCTCCACATGCGGGTTTCACATACCACCAACTCCACATTCACAGGCAACTTCAGCGCCACAGCCGTTTTCAGATAGCCCTCAATGCAAAGGCTCTAGACGCAAATATTGGTGTGAGAGCTAATTCAATCAAGGAAACACTGCATGTTGGTGAAGGGCATATTGAAGAAGGATCAGCCGAGTGGTTCTTGTGGGAGAACAACTCCATTTGGCTCACTAACTTCACACACCATCAGGCTTCCAAGCAGCTCTCAAGGAAACTCAGTTTTCACACTCTATGCTTAGTGCCCTTTAAGTTCCTAGGACTGAAATGAAGCTTGGTGAGCATCCCACACAAACGAATGCTCCACATGCGGGTTTCACATGCCACCAACTCCACATTCACAGGCAACTTCAGCGCCACAGCCATTTTCAGATAGCCCTCAATGCAAAGGCTCTAGACGCAAATATTGGTGTGAGAGCTAATTCAATCAAGGAAACACTGCATGTTGGTGAAGGGCATATTGAAGAAGGATCAGCCGAGTGGTTCTTGTGGGAGAACAACTCCATTTGGCTCACTAACTTCACACACCATCAGGCTTCCAAGCAGCTCTCAAGGAAACTCAGTTTTCACACTCTATGCTTAGTGCCCTTTGAGTGCCTAGGACTGAAATGAAGCTTGGTTAGCATCCCACACAAACGAATGCTCCACATGCGGGTTTCACATGCCACCAACTCCACATTCACAGGCAACTTCAGCGCCACAGCCGTTTTCAGATAGCCCTCAATGCAAAGGCTCTAGACACAAATATTGGTGTGAGAGCTAATTCAATCAAGGAAACACTGCATGTTGGTGAAGGGCATATTGAAGAAGGATCAGCCGAGTGGTTCTTGTGGGAGAACAACTCCATTTGGCTCACTAACTTCACACACCATCAGGCTTCCAAGCAGCTCTCAAGGAAACTCAGTTTTCACACTCTATGCTTAGTGCCCTTTGAGTGCATTATCTAGGAATGAACCTGGCAGAGTATCCCACACAAACGAATGCTCCACATGTGGGTTTCACATGCCACCAACTCCACATTCACAGGCAACTTCAGCGCCACAGCCGTTTTCAGATAGCCCTCAATGCAAAGGCTCTAGACGCAAATATTGGTGTGAGAGCTAATTCAATCAAGGAAACACTGCATGTTGGTGAAGGGCATATTGACGAAGGATCAGCCGAGTGGTTCTTGTGGGAGAACAACTCCATTTGGCTCACTAACTTCACACACCATCAGGCTTCCAAGCAGCTCTCAAGGAAACTCAGTTTTCACACTCTATGCTTAGTGCCCTTTGAGTGCATTATCTAGGAATGAACCTGGTAGAGCATCCCACAAAAACGAATGCTCCACATGCGGGTTTCACATGCCACCAACTCCACATTCACAGGCAACTTCAGCGCCACAGCCGTTTTCAGATAGCCCTCAATGCAAAGGCTCTAGACGCAAATATTGGTGTGAGAGCTAATTCAATCAAGGAAACACTGCATGTTGGTGAAGGGCATATTGAAGAAGGATCAGCCGAGTGGTTCTTGTGGGAGAACAACTCCATTTGGCTCACTAACTTCACACACCATCAGGCTTCCAAGCAGCTCTCAAGGAAACTCAGTTTTCACACTCTATGCTTAGTGCCCTTTAAGTTCCTAGGACTGAAATGAAGCTTGGTGAGCATCCCACACAAACGAATGCTCCACATGCGGGTTTCACATGCCACCAACTCCACATTCACAGGCAACTTCAGCGCCACAGCCATTTTCAGATAGCCCTCAATGCAAAGGCTCTAGACGCAAATATTGGTGTGAGAGCTAATTCAATCAAGGAAACACTGCATGTTGGTGAAGGGCATATTGAAGAAGGATCAGCCGAGTGGTTCTTGTGGGAGAACAACTCCATTTGGCTCACTAACTTCACACACCATCAGGCTTCCAAGCAGCTCTCAAGGAAACTCAGTTTTCACACTCTATGCTTAGTGCCCTTTGAGTGCCTAGGACTGAAATGAAGCTTGGTTAGCATCCCACACAAACGAATGTTCCACATGCGGGTTTCACATGCCACCAACTCCACATTCACAGGCAACTTCAGCGCCACAGCCGTTTTCAGATAGCCCTCAATGCAAAGGCTCTAGACGCAAATATTGGTGTGAGAGCTAATTCAATCAAGGAAACACTGCATATTGGTGAAGGGCATATTGAAGAAGGATCAGCCGAGTGGTTCTTGTGGGAGAACAACTCCATTTGGCTCACTAACTTCACACACCATCAGGCTTCCAAGCAGCTCTCAAGGAAACTCAGTTTTCACACTCTATGCTTAGTGCCCTTTGAGTGCATTATCTAGGAATGAACCTGGTAGAGCATCCCACACAAACGAATGCTCCACATGCGGGTTTCACATGCCACCAACTCCACATTCACAGGCAACTTCAGCGCCACAGCCGTTTTCAGATAGCCCTCAATGCAAAGGCTCTAGACGCAAATATTGGTGTGAGAGCTAATTCAATCAAGGAAACACTGCATGTTGGTGAAGGGCATATTGACGAAGGATCAGCCGAGTGGTTCTTGTGGGAGAACAACTCCATTTGGCTCACTAACTTCACACACCATCAGGCTTCCAAGCAGCTCTCAAGGAAACTCAGTTTTCACACTCTATGCTTAGTGCCCTTTGAGTGCATTATCTAGGAATGAACCTGGTAGAGCATCCCACACAAACGAATGCTCCACATGCGGGTTTCACATGCCACCAACTCCACATTCACAGGCAACTTCAGCGCCACAGCCATTTTCAGATAGCCCTCAATGCAAAGGCTCTAGACACAAGTATTGGTGTGAGAGCTAATTCAATCAAGGAAACACTGCATGTTGGTGAAGGGCATATTGAAGAAGGATCAGCCGAGTGGTTCTTGTGGGAGAACAACTCCATTTGGCTCACTAACTTCACACACCATCAGGCTTCCAAGCAGCTCTCAAGGAAACTCAGTTTTCACACTCTATGCTTAGTGCCCTTTGAGTGCCTAGCACTGAAATGAAGCTTGGTAGAGCATCCCACACAAACGAATGCTCCACATGCGGGTTTCACATGCCACCAACTCCACATTCACAGGCAACTTCAGCGCCACAGCCATTTTCAGATAGCCCTCAATGCAAAGGCTCTAGACACAAATATTGGTGTGAGAGCTAATTCAATCAAGGAAACACTGCATGTTGGTGAAGGGCATATTGAAGAAGGATCAGCCGAGTGGTTCTTGTGGGAGAACAACTCCATTTGGCTCACTAACTTCACACACCATCAGGCTTCCAAGCAGCTCTCAAGGAAACTCAGTTTTCACACTCTATGCTTAGTGCCCTTTGAGTGCCTAGGACTGAAATGAAGCTTGGTTAGCATCCCACACAAACGAATGCTCCACATGCGGGTTTCACATGCCACCAACTCCACATTCACAGGCAACTTCAGCGCCACAGCCGTTTTCAGATAGCCCTCAATGCAAAGGCTCTAGACGCAAATATTGGTGTGAGAGCTAATTCAATCAAGGAAACACTGCATGTTGGTGAAGGGCATATTGACGAAGGATCAGCCGAGTGGTTCTTGTGGGAGAACAACTCCATTTGGCTCACTAACTTCACACACCATCAGGCTTCCAAGCAGCTCTCAAGAAAACTCAGTTTTCACACTCTATGCTTAGTGCCCTTTGAGTGCATTATCTAGGAATGAAACTGGTAGAGCATCCCACAAAAACGAATGCTCCACATGCGGGTTTCACATGCCACCAACTCCACATTCACAGGCAACTTCAGCGCCACAGCCGTTTTCAGATAGCCCTCAATGCAAAGGCTCTAGACACAAATATTGGTGTGAGAGCTAATTCAATCAAGGAAACACTGCATGTTGGTGAAGGGCATATTGAAGAAGGATCAGCCGAGTGGTTCTTGTGGGAGAACAACTCCATTTGGCTCACTAACTTCACACACCATCAGGCTTCCAAGCAGCTCTCAAGGAAACTCAGTTTTCACACTCTATGCTTAGTGCCCTTTGAGTTCCTAGGACTGAAATGAAGCTTGGTTAGCATCCCACACAAACGAATGCTCCACATGCGGGTTTCACATGCCACCAACTCCACATTCACAGGCAACTTCAGCGCCACAGCCGTTTTCAGATAGCCCTCAATGCAAAGGCTCTAGACGCAAATATTGGTGTGAGAGCTAATTCAATCAAGGAAACACTGCATGTTGGTGAAGGGCATATTGACGAAGGATCAGCCGAGTGGTTCTTGTGGGAGAACAACTCCATTTGGCTCACTAACTTCACACACCATCAGGCTTCCAAGCAGCTCTCAAGGAAACTCAGTTTTCACACTCTATGCTTAGTGCCCTTTGAGTGCATTATCTAGGAATGAAACTGGTAGAGCATCCCACACAAACGAATGCTCCACATGCGGGTTTCACATGCCACCAACTCCACATTCACAGGCAACTTCAGCGCCACAGCCGTTTTCAGATAGCCCTCAATGCAAAGGCTCTAGACGCAAATATTGGTGTGAGAGCTAATTCAATCAAGGAAACACTGCATGTTGGTGAAGGGCATATTGACGAAGGATCAGCCGAGTGGTTCTTGTGGGAGAACAACTCCATTTGGCTCACTAACTTCACACACCATCAGGCTTCCAAGCAGCTCTCAAGGAAACTCAGTTTTCACACTCTATGCTTAGTGCCCTTTGAGTGCATTATCTAGGAATGAACCTGGTAGAGCATCCCACAAAAACGAATGCTCCACATGCGGGTTTCACATGCCACCAACTCCACATTCACAGGCAACTTCAGCGCCACAGCCGTTTTCAGATAGCCCTCAATGCAAAGGCTCTAGACGCAAATATTGGTGTGAGAGCTAATTCAATCAAGGAAACACTGCATGTTGGTGAAGGGCATATTGAAGAAGGATCAGCCGAGTGGTTCTTGTGGGAGAACAACTCCATTTGGCTCACTAACTTCACACACCATCAGGCTTCCAAGCAGCTCTCAAGGAAACTCAGTTTTCACACTCTATGCTTAGTGCCCTTTGAGTGCATTATCTAGGAATGAACCTGGTAGAGCATCCCACACAAACGAATGCTCCACATGCGGGTTTCACATGCCACCAACTCCACATTCACAGGCAACTTCAGCGCCACAGCCGTTTTCAGATAGCCCTCAATGCAAAGGCTCTAGACGCAAATATTGGTGTGAGAGCTAATTCAATCAAGGAAACACTGCATGTTGGTGAAGGGCATATTGACGAAGGATCAGCCGAGTGGTTCTTGTGGGAGAACAACTCCATTTGGCTCACTAACTTCACACACCATCAGGCTTCCAAGCAGCTCTCAAGGAAACTCAGTTTTCACACTCTATGCTTAGTGCCCTTTGAGTGCATTATCTAGGAATGAACCTGGTAGAGCATCCCACACAAACCAATGCTCCACATGCGGGTTTCACATGCCACCAACTCCACATTCACAGGCAACTTCAGCGCCACGGCCATTTTCAGATAGCCCTCAATGCAAAGGCTCTAGACACAAGTATTGGTGTGAGAGCTAATTCAATCAAGGAAACACTGCATGTTGGTGAAGGGCATATTGAAGAAGGATCAGCCGAGTGGTTCTTGTGGGAGAACAACTCCATTTGGCTCACTAACTTCACACACCATCAGGCTTCCAAGCAGCTCTCAAGGAAACTCAGTTTTCACACTCTATGCTTAGTGCCCTTTGAGTGCATAGCACTGAAATGAAGCTTGGTAGAGCATCCCACACAAACGAATGCTCCACATGCGGGTTTCACATGCCACCAACTCCACATTCACAGGCAACTTCAGCGCCACAGCCATTTTCAGATAGCCCTCAATGCAAAGGCTCTAGACACAAATATTGGTGTGAGAGCTAATTCAATCAAGGAAACACTGCATGTTGGTGAAGGGCATATTGAAGAAGGATCAGCCGAGTGGTTCTTGTGGGAGAACAACTCCATTTGGCTCACTAACTTCACACACCATCAGGCTTCCAAGCAGCTCTCAAGGAAACTCAGTTTTCACACTCTATGCTTAGTGCCCTTTGAGTGCCTAGGACTGAAATGAAGCTTGGTTAGCATCCCACACAAACGAATGCTCCACATGCGGGTTTCACATGCCACCAACTCCACATTCACAGGCAACTTCAGCGCCACAGCCGTTTTCAGATAGCCCTCAATGCAAAGGCTCTAGACGCAAATATTGGTGTGAGAGCTAATTCAATCAAGGAAACACTGCATGTTGGTGAAGGGCATATTGACGAAGGATCAGCCGAGTGGTTCTTGTGGGAGAACAACTCCATTTGGCTCACTAACTTCACACACCATCAGGCTTCCAAGCAGCTCTCAAGAAAACTCAGTTTTCACACTCTATGCTTAGTGCCCTTTGAGTGCATTATCTAGGAATGAAACTGGTAGAGCATCCCACACAAACGAATGCTCCACATGCGGGTTTCACATGCCACCAACTCCACATTCACAGGCAACTTCAGCGCCACAGCCGTTTTCAGATAGCCCTCAATGCAAAGGCTCTAGACACAAATATTGGTGTGAGAGCTAATTCAATCAAGGAAACACTGCATGTTGGTGAAGGGCATATTGAAGAAGGATCAGCCGAGTGGTTCTTGTGGGAGAACAACTCCATTTGGCTCACTAACTTCACACACCATCAGGCTTCCAAGCAGCTCTCAAGGAAACTCAGTTTTCACACTCTATGCTTAGTGCCCTTTGAGTGCCTAGGACTGAAATGAAGCTTGGTTAGCATCCCACACAAACGAATGCTCCACATGCGGGTTTCACATGCCACCAACTCCACATTCACAGGCAACTTCAGCGCCACAGCCGTTTTCAGATAGCCCTCAATGCAAAGGCTCTAGACGCAAATATTGGTGTGAGAGCTAATTCAATCAAGGAAACACTGCATGTTGGTGAAGGGCATATTGAAGAAGGATCAGCCGAGTGGTTCTTGTGGGAGAACAACTCCATTTGGCTCACTAACTTCACACACCATCAGGCTTCCAAGCAGCTCTCAAGGAAACTCAGTTTTCACACTCTATGCTTAGTGCCCTTTGAGTGCATTATCTAGGAATGAAACTGGTAGAGCATCCCACACAAACGAATGCTCCACATGCGGGTTTCACATGCCACCAACTCCACATTCACAGGCAACTTCAGCGCCACAGCCGTTTTCAGATAGCCCTCAATGCAAAGGCTCTAGACGCAAATATTGGTGTGAGAGCTAATTCAATCAAGGAAACACTGCATGTTGGTGAAGGGCATATTGACGAAGGATCAGCCGAGTGGTTCTTGTGGGAGAACAACTCCATTTGGCTCACTAACTTCACACACCATCAGGCTTCCAAGCAGCTCTCAAGGAAACTCAGTTTTCACACTCTATGCTTAGTGCCCTTTGAGTGCATTATCTAGGAATGAACCTGGTAGAGCATCCCACAAAAACGAATGCTCCACATGCGGGTTTCACATGCCACCAACTCCACATTCACAGGCAACTTCAGCGCCACAGCCGTTTTCAGATAGCCCTCAATGCAAAGGCTCTAGACGCAAATATTGGTGTGAGAGCTAATTCAATCAAGGAAACACTGCATGTTGGTGAAGGGCATATTGAAGAAGGATCAGCCGAGTGGTTCTTGTGGGAGAACAACTCCATTTGGCTCACTAACTTCACACACCATCAGGCTTCCAAGCAGCTCTCAAGGAAACTCAGTTTTCACACTCTATGCTTAGTGCCCTTTGAGTGCATTATCTAGGAATGAACCTGGTAGAGCATCCCACACAAACCAATGCTCCACATGCGGGTTTCACATACCACCAACTCCACATTCACAGGCAACTTCAGCGCCACAGCCGTTTTCAGATAGCCCTCAATGCAAAGGCTCTAGACGCAAATATTGGTGTGAGAGCTAATTCAATCAAGGAAACACTGCATGTTGGTGAAGGGCATATTGAAGAAGGATCAGCCGAGTGGTTCTTGTGGGAGAACAACTCCATTTGGCTCACTAACTTCACACACCATCAGGCTTCCAAGCAGCTCTCAAGGAAACTCAGTTTTCACACTCTATGCTTAGTGCCCTTTAAGTTCCTAGGACTGAAATGAAGCTTGGTGAGCATCCCACACAAACGAATGCTCCACATGCGGGTTTCACATGCCACCAACTCCACATTCACAGGCAACTTCAGCGCCACAGCCATTTTCAGATAGCCCTCAATGCAAAGGCTCTAGACGCAAATATTGGTGTGAGAGCTAATTCAATCAAGGAAACACTGCATGTTGGTGAAGGGCATATTGTAGAAGGATCAGCCGAGTGGTTCTTGTGGGAGAACAACTCCATTTGGCTCACTAACTTCACACACCATCAGGCTTCCAAGCAGCTCTCAAGGAAACTCAGTTTTCACACTCTATGCTTAGTGCCCTTTGAGTGCCTAGGACTGAAATGAAGCTTGGTTAGCATCCCACACAAACGAATGTTCCACATGCGGGTTTCACATGCCACCAACTCCACATTCACAGGCAACTTCAGCGCCACAGCCGTTTTCAGATAGCCCTCAATGCAAAGGCTCTAGACGCAAATATTGGTGTGAGAGCTAATTCAATCAAGGAAACACTGCATGTTGGTGAAGGGCATATTGAAGAAGGATCAGCCGAGTGGTTCTTGTGGGAGAACAACTCCATTTGGCTCACTAACTTCACACACCATCAGGCTTCCAAGCAGCTCTCAAGGAAACTCAGTTTTCACACTCTATGCTTAGTGCCCTTTGAGTGCATTATCTAGGAATGAACCTGGTAGAGCATCCCACACAAACGAATGCTCCACATGCGGGTTTCACATGCCACCAACTCCACATTCACAGGCAACTTCAGCGCCACAGCCGTTTTCAGATAGCCCTCAATGCAAAGGCTCTAGACGCAAATATTGGTGTGAGAGCTAATTCAATCAAGGAAACACTGCATGTTGGTGAAGGGCATATTGAAGAAGGATCAGCCGAGTGGTTCTTGTGGGAGAACAACTCCATTTGGCTCACTAACTTCACACACCATCAGGCTTCCAAGCAGCTCTCAAGGAAACTCAGTTTTCACACTCTATGCTTAGTGCCCTTTGAGTGCATTATCTAGGAATGAAACTGGTAGAGCATCCCACACAAACGAATGCTCCACATGCGGGTTTCACATGCCACCAACTCCACATTCACAGGCAACTTCAGCGCCACAGCCGTTTTCAGATAGCCCTCAATGCAAAGGCTCTAGACACAAGTATTGGTGTGAGAGCTAATTCAATCAAGGAAACACTGCATGTTGGTGAAGGGCATATTGAAGAAGGATCAGCCGAGTGGTTCTTGTGGGAGAACAACTCCATTTGGCTCACTAACTTCACACACCATCAGGCTTCCAAGCAGCTCTCAAGGAAACTCAGTTTTCACACTCTATGCTTAGTGCCCTTTGAGTGCCTAGCACTGAAATGAAGCTTGGTAGAGCATCCCACACAAACGAATGCTCCACATGCGGGTTTCACATGCCACCAACTCCACATTCACAGGCAACTTCAGCGCCACAGCCATTTTCAGATAGCCCTCAATGCAAAGGCTCTAGACACAAATATTGGTGTGAGAGCTAATTCAATCAAGGAAACACTGCATGTTGGTGAAGGGCATATTGAAGAAGGATCAGCCGAGTGGTTCTTGTGGGAGAACAACTCCATTTGGCTCACTAACTTCACACACCATCAGGCTTCCAAGCAGCTCTCAAGGAAACTCAGTTTTCACACTCTATGCTTAGTGCCCTTTGAGTGCCTAGGACTGAAATGAAGCTTGGTTAGCATCCCACACAAACGAATGCTCCACATGCGGGTTTCACATGCCACCAACTCCACATTCACAGGCAACTTCAGCGCCACAGCCGTTTTCAGATAGCCCTCAATGCAAAGGCTCTAGACGCAAATATTGGTGTGAGAGCTAATTCAATCAAGGAAACACTGCATGTTGGTGAAGGGCATATTGACGAAGGATTAGCCGAGTGGTTCTTGTGGGAGAACAACTCCATTTGGCTCACTAACTTCACACACCATCAGGCTTCCAAGCAGCTCTCAAGGAAACTCAGTTTTCACACTCTATGCTTAGTGCCCTTTGAGTGCATTATCTAGGAATGAACCTGGTAGAGCATCCCACACAAAAGAATGATCCACATGCGGGTTTCACATGCCACCAACTCCACATTCACAGGCAACTTCAGCGCCACAGCCGTTTTCAGATAGTCCTCAATGCAAAGGCTCTAGACACAAATATTGGTGTGAGAGCTAATTCAATCAAGGAAACACGGCATGTTGGTGAAGGGCATATTGAAGAAGAATCAGCCGAGTGGTTCTTGTGGGAGAACAACTCCATTTGGCTCACTAACTTCACACACCATCAGGCTTCCAAGCAGCTCTCAAGGAAACTCAGTTTTCACACTCTATGCTTAGTGCCCTTTGAGTGCCTAGGACTGAAATGAAGCTTGGTAGAGCATCCCACACAAACGAATGCTCCACATGCGGGTTTCACATGTCACCTACTCCACATTCACAGGCAACTTCAGCGCCACAGCCATTTTCAGATAGCCCTCAATGCAAAGGCTCTAGACGCAAATATTGGTGTGAGAGCTAATTCAATCAAGGAAACACTGCATGTTGGTGAAGGGCATATTGAAGAAGGATCAGCCGAGTGGTTCTTGTGGGAGAACAACTCCATTTGGCTCACTAACTTCACACACCATCAGGCTTCCAAGCAGCTCTCAAGGAAACTCAGTTTTCACACTCTATGCTTAGTGCCCTTTGAGTGCATTATCTAGGAATGAACCTGGTAGAGCATTCCACACAAACGAATGCTCCACATGCGGGTTTCACATGCCACCAACTCCACATTCACAGGCAACTTTAGCGCCACAGCCGTTTTCAGATAGCCCTCAATGCAAAGGCTCTAGACGCAAATATTGGTGTGAGAGCTAATTCAATCAAGGAAACACTGCATGTTGGTGAAGGGCATATTGAAGAAGGATCAGCCGAGTGGTTCTTGTGGGAGAACAACTCCATTTGGCTCACTAACTTCACACACCATCAGGCTTCCAAGCAGCTCTCAAGGAAACTCAGTTTTCACACTCTATGCTTAGTGCCCTTTGAGTGCCTAGGACTGAAATGAAGCTTGGTGAGCATCCCACACAAACGAATGCTCCACATGCGGGTTTCACATGCCACCAACTCCACATTCACAGGCAACTTCAGCGTCACAGCCATTTTCAGATAGCCCTCAATGCAAAGGCTCTAGACGCAAATATTGGTGTGAGAGCTAATTCAATCAAGGAAACACTGCATGTTGGTGAAGGGCATATTGACGAAGGATCAGCCGAGTGGTTCTTGTGGGAGAACAACTCCATTTGGCTCACTAACTTCACACACCATCAGGCTTCCAAGCAGCTCTCAAGGAAACTCAGTTTTCACACTCTATGCTTAGTGCCCTTTGAGTGCATTATCTAGGAATGAACCTGGTAGAGCATCCCACACAAACGAATGCTCCACATGCGGGTTTCACATGCCACCAACTCCACATTCACAGGCAACTTCAGCGCCACAGCCGTTTTCAGATAGCCCTCAATGCAAAGGCTCTAGACGCAAATATTGGTGTGAGAGCTAATTCAATCAAGGAAACACTGCATGTTGGTGAAAGGCATATTGAAGAAGGATCAGCCGAATGGTTCTTGTGGGAGAACAACTCCATTTGGCTCACTAACTTCACACACCATCAGGCTTTTTCCAAGCAGCTCTCAAGGAAACTCAGTTTTCACACTCTATGCTTAGTGCCCTTTGAGTGCATTATCTAGGAATGAACCTGGTAGAGCATCCCACACAAACGAATGCTCCACATGCGGGTTTCACATGCCACCAACTCCACATTCACAGGCAACTTCAGCGCCACAGCCATTTTCAGATAGCCCTCAATGCAAAGGCTCTAGACACAAATATTGGTGTGAGAGCTAATTCAATCAAGGAAACACTGCATGTTGGTGAAGGGCATATTGAAGAAGGATCAGCCGAGTGGTTCTTGTGGGAGAACAACTCCATTTTGCTCACTAACTTCACACACCATCAGGCTTCCAAGCAGCTCTCAAGGAAACTCAGTTTTCACACTCTACGCTTAGTGCCCTTTGAGTGCCTAGGACTGAAATGAAGCTTGGTTAGCATCCCACACAAACGAATGCTCCACATGCGGGTTTCACATGCCATCAACTCCACATTCACAGGCAACTTCAGCGCCACAGCCGTTTTCAGATAGCCCTCAATGCAAAGGCTCTAGACGCAAATATTGGTGTGAGAGCTAATTCAATCAAGGAAACACTGCATGTTGGTGAAGGGCATATTGAAGAAGGATCAGCCGAGTGGTTCTTGTGGGAGAACAACTCCATTTGGCTCACTAACTTCACACACCATCAGGCTTCCAAGCAGCTCTCAAGGAAACTCAGTTTTCACACTCTATGCTTAGTGCCCTTTGAGTGCATTATCTAGGAAGGAACCTGGCAGAGCATCCCACACAAACGAATGCTCCACATGCGGGTTTCCCATGCCACCAACTCCACATTCACAGGCAACTTCAGCGCCACAGCCGTTTTCAGATAGCCCTCAATGCAAAGGCTCTAGACGCAAATATTGGTGTGAGAGCTAATTCAATCAAGGAAACACTGCATGTTGGTGAAGGGCATATTGAAGAAGGATCAGCCGAGTGGTTCTTGTGGGAGAACAACTCCATTTGGCTCACTAACTTCACACACCATCAGGCTTCCAAGCAGCTCTCAAGGAAACTCAGTTTTCACACTCTATGCTTAGTGCCCTTTGAGTGCCTAGGACTGAAATGAATCTTGGTGAGCATCCCACACAAACGAATGCTCCACATGCGGGTTTCACATGCCACCAACTCCACATTCACAGGCAACTTCAGCGCCACAGCCGTTTTCAGATAGCCCTCAATGCAAAGGCTCTAGACGCAAATATTGGTGTGAGAGCTAATTCAATCAAGGAAACACTGCATGTTGGTGAAGGGCATATTGAAGAAGGATCAGCCGAGTGGTTCTTGTGGGAGAACAACTCCATTTGGCTCACTAACTTCACACACCATCAGGCTTCCAAGCAGCTCTCAAGGAAACTCAGTTTTCACACTCTATGCTTAGTGCCCTTTGAGTGCCTAGGACTGAAATGAAGCTTGGTGAGCATCCCACACAAACGAATGCTCCACATGCGGGTTTCACATGCCACCTACTCCACATTCACAGGCAACTTCAGCGTCACAGCCGTTTTCAGATAGCCCTCAATGCAAAGGCTCTAGACGCAAATATTGGTGTGAGAGCTAATTCAATCAAGGAAACACTGCATGTTGGTGAAGGGCATATTGACGAATGATCAGCCAAGTGGTTCTTGTGGGAGAACAACTCCATTTGGCTCACTAACTTCACACACCATCAGGCTTCCAAGCAGCTCTCAAGGAAACTCAGTTTTCACACTCTATGCTTAGTGCCCTTTGAGTGCATTATGTAGGAATGAACCTGGTAGAGCATCCCACACAAACCAATGCTCCACATGCGGGTTTCACATGCCACCAACTCCACATTCACAGGCAACTTCAGCGTCATAGCCGTTTTCAGATAGCCCTCAATGCAAAGGCTCTAGACGCAAATATTGGTGTGAGAGCTAATTCAATCAAGGAAACACTGCATGTTGGTGAAGGGCATATTGAAGAAGGATCAGCCGAGTGGTTCTTGTGGGAGAACAACTCCATTTGGCTCACTAACTTCACACACCATCAGGCTTCCAAGTAGCTCTCAAGGAAACTCAGTTTTCACACTCTATGCTTAGTGCCCTCTGAGTGCATTATCTAGGAATGAACCTGGTAGAGCATCCCACACAAACCAATGCTCCACATGCGGGTTTCACATGCCACCTTTTCCACATTCGCAGGCAACTTCAGCGCCACAGCCGTTTTCAGATAGCCCTCAATGCAAAGGCTCTAGACGCAAATATTGGTGTGAGAGCTAATTCAATCAAGGAAACACTGCATGTTGGTGAAAGGCATATTGAAGAAGGATCAGCCGAGTGGTTCTTGTGGGAGAACAACTCCATTTGGCTCACTAACTTCACACACCATCAGGCTTCCAAGCAGCTCTCAAGGAAACTCAGTTTTCACACTCTATGCTTAGTGCCCTTTGAGTGCATTATCTAGGAATGAACCTGGTAGAGCATCCCACACAAACCAATGCTCCACATGCGGGTTTCACATGCCACCAACTCCACATTCACAGGCAACTTCAGCGCCACAGCCATTTTCAGATAGCCCTCAATGCAAAGGCTCTAGACACAAATATTGGTGTGAGAGCTAATTCAATCAAGGAAACACTGCATGTTGGTGAAGGGCATATTGAAGAAGGATCAGCCGAGTGGTTCTTGTGGGAGAACAACTCCATTTGGCTCACTAACTTCACACACCATCAGGCTTCCAAGCAGCTCTCAAGGAAACTCAGTTTTCACACTCTATGCTTAGTGCCCTTTGAGTGCCTAGGACTGAAATGAAGCTTGGTTAGCATCCCACACAAACGAATGCTCCACATGCGGGTTTCACATGCCACCAACTCCACATTCACAGGCAACTTCAGCGCCACAGCCGTTTTCAGATAGCCCTCAATGCAAAGGCTCTAGACGCAAATATTGGTGTGAGAGCTAATTCAATCAAGGAAACACTGCATGTTGGTGAAGGGCATATTGACGAAGGATCAGCCGAGTGGTTCTTGTGGGAGAACAACTCCATTTGGCTCACTAACTTCACACACCATCAGGCTTCCAAGCAGCTCTCAAGGAAACTCAGTTTTCACACTCTGTGCTTAGTGCCCTTTGAGTGCATTATCTAGGAATGAACCTGGTAGAGCATCCCACAAAAACGAATGCTCCACATGCGGGTTTCACATGCCACCAACTCCACATTCACAGGCAACTTCAGCGCCACAGCCGTTTTCAGATAGCCCTCAATGCAAAGGCTCTAGACGCAAATATTGGTGTGAGAGCTAATTCAATCAATGAAACACTGCATGTTGGTGAAGGGCATATTGAAGAAGGATCAGCCGAGTGGTTCTTGTGGGAGAACAACTCCATTTGGCTCACTAACTTCACACACCATCAGGGCTTCCAAGCAGCTCTCAAGGAAACTCAGTTTTCACACTCTATGCTTAGTGCCCTTTGAGTGCCTAGGACTGAAATGAAGCTTGGTAGAGCATCCCACACAAACGAATGCTCCACATGCGGGTTTCACATGTCACCTACTCCACATTCACAGGCAACTTCAGCGCCACAGCCATTTTCAGATAGCCCTCAATGCAAAGGCTCTAGACACAAATATTGGTGTGAGAGCTAATTCAATCAAGGAAACACTGCATGTTGGTGAAGGGCATATTGAAGAAGGATCAGCCGAGTGGTTCTTGTGGGAGAACAACTCCATTTGGATCACTAATTTCACACACCATCATGCTTCAAAGCAGCTCTCAAGGAAACTCAGTTTTCACACTCTATGCTTAGTGCCCTTTGAGTGCATTATCTAGGAATGAACCTGGCAGAGCATCCCACACAAACGAATGCTCCACATGCGGGTTTCACATGCCACCAACTCCACATTCACAGGCAACTTCAGCGCCACAGCCGTTTTAGATAGCCCTCAATGCAAAGGCTCTAGACACAAATATTGGTGTGAGAGCTAATTCAATCAAGAAACACTGCATGTTGGTGAAGGGCATATTGACGAAGGATCAGCCGAGTGGTTCTTGTGGGAGAACAACTCATTTGGCTCACTAACTTCACACACCATCAGGCTTCCAGCAGCTCTCAAGGAAACTCAGTTTTCACACTCTATGCTTAGTGCCCTTTGAGTGCCTAGGACTGAAATGAAGCTTGGTGAGCATCCCACACAAACGAATGCTCCACATGCGGGTTTCACATGCCACCAACTCCACATTCACAGGCAACTTCAGCGCCACAGCCGTTTTCAGATAGCCCTCAATGCAAAGGCTCTAGACGCAAATATTGGTGTGAGAGCTAATTCAATCAAGGAAACACTGCATGTTGGTGAAGGGCATATTGACGAATGATCAGCCGAGTGGTTCTTGTGGGAGAACAACTCCATTGGCTCACTAACTTCACACACCATCAGGCTTCAAGCAGCTCTCAAGAAAACTCAGTTTTCACACTCTATGCTTAGTGCCCTTTGAGTGCATTATCTAGGAATGAACCTGGTAGAGCATCCCACACAAACGAATGCTCCACATGCGGGTTTCACATGCCACCAACTCCACATTCACAGGCAACTTCAGCGCCACAGCCGTTTTCAGATAGCCCTCAATGCAAAGGCTCTAGACGCAAATATTGGTGTGAGAGCTAATTCAATCAAGGAAACACTGCATGTTGTGAAGGGCATATTGAAGAAGGATCAGCCGAGTGGTTCTTGTGGGAGAACAACTCCATTTGGCTCACTAACTTCACACACCATCAGGCTTCCAAGCAGCTCTCAAGGAAACTCAGTTTTCACACTCTATGCTTAGTGCCCTTTGAGTGCATTATCTAGGAATGAACCTGGCAGAGCATCCCACACAACGAATGCTCCACATGCGGGTTTCACATGCCACCAACTCCACATTCACAGGCAACTTCAGCGCCACAGCCGTTTTCAGATAGCCCTCAATGCAAAGGCTCTAGACACAAATATTGGTGTGAGAGCTAATTCAATCAAGGAAACACTGCATGTTGGTGAAGGGCATATTGACGAAGGATCAGCCGAGTGGTTCTTGTGGGAGAACAACTCCATTTGGCTCACTAACTTCACACACCATCAGGCTTCCAAGCAGCTCTCAAGGAAACTCAGTTTCACACTCTATGCTTAGTGCCCTTTGAGTGCATTATCTAGGAATGAACCTGGTAGAGCATCCCAACAAACGAATGCTCCACATGCGGGTTTCACATGCCACCAACTCCACATTCACAGGCAACTTCAGCGCCACAGCCGTTTTCAGATAGCCCTCAATGCAAAGGCTCTAGACGCAAATATTGGTGTGAGAGCTAATTCAATCAATGAAACACTGCATGTTGGTGAAGGGCATATTGAAGAAGGATCAGCCGAGTGGTTCTTGTGGGAGAACAACTCCATTTGGCTCACTAACTTCACACACCATCAGGCTTCCAAGCAGCTCTCAAGGAAACTCAGTTTTCACACTCTATGCTTAGTGTCCTTTGAGTGCCTAGGACTGAAATGAAGCTTGGTAGAGCATCCCACACAAACGAATGCTCCACATGCGGGTTTCACATGTCACCTACTCCACATTCACAGGCAACTTCAGCGCCACAGCCATTTTCAGATAGCCCTCAATGCAAAGGCTCTAGACACAAATATTGGTGTGAGAGCTAACTCAATCAAGGAAACACTGCATGTTGGTGAAAGGCATATTGAAGAAGGATCAGCCGAGTGGTTCTTGTGGGAGAACAACTCCATTTGGGTCACTAATTTCACACACCATCAGGCTTCCAAGCAGCTCTCAAGGAAACTCAGTTTTCACACTCTATGCTTAGTGACCTTTGAGTGCATTATCTAGGAATGAACCTGGTAGAGCATCCCACACAAACGAATGCTCCACATGCGGGTTTCACATGCCACCAACTCCACATTCACAGGCAACTTTAGCGCAACAGCCGTTTTCAGGTAGCCCTCAATGCAAAGGCTCTAGATGCAAATATTGGTGTGAGAGCTAATTCAATCAAGGAAACACTGCATGTTGGTGAAGGGCATATTGAAGAAGGATCAGCCGAGTGGTTCTTGTGGGAGAACAACTCCATTTGGCTCACTAACTTCACACACCATCAGGCTTCCAAGCAGCTCTCAAGGAAACTCAGTTTTCACACTCTATGCTTAGTGCCCTTTGAGTGCCTAGGACTGAAATGAAGCTTGGTTAGCATCCCACACAAACGAATGCTCCACATGCGGGTTTCACATGCCACCAACTCCACATTCACAGGCAACTTCAGCGCCACAGCCGTTTTCAGATAGCCCTCAATGCAAAGGCTCTAGACGCAAATATTGGTGTGAGAGCTAATTCAATCAAGGAAACACTGCATGTTGGTGAAGGGCATATTGAAGAAGGATCAGCCGAGTGGTTCTTGTGGGAGAACAACTCCATTTGGCTCACTAACTTCACACACTATCAGGCTTCCAAGCAGCTCTCAAGAAAACTCAGTTTTCACACTCTATGCTTAGTGCCCTTTGAGTGCATTATCTAGGAATGAACCTGGTAGTGCATCCCACACAAACGAATGCTCCACATGCGGGTTTCACATGCCACCAACTCCACATTCACAAGCAACTTCAGCGTCACAGCCGTTTTCAGATAGCCCTCAATGCAAAGGCTCTAGACGCAAATATTCGTGTGAGAGCTAATTCAATCAAGGAAACACTGCATGTTGGTGAAGGGCATATTGAAGAAGGATCAGCCGAGTGGTTCTTGTGGGAGAACAACTCCATTTGGCTCACTAACTTCACACACCATCAGGCTTCCAAGCAGCTCTCAAGGAAACTCAGTTTTCACACTCTATGCTTAGTGCCCTCTGAGTGCATTATCTAGGAATGATCCTGGTAGAGCATCCCACACAAACCAATGCTCCACATGCGGGTTTCACATGCCACCTACTCCACATTCACAGGCAACTTCAGCGCCACAGCCGTTTTCAGATAGCCCTCAATGCAAAGGCTCTAGACGCAAATATTGGTGTGAGAGCTAATTCAATCAAGGAAACACTGCATGTTGGTGAAAGGCATATTGAAGAAGGATCAGCCGAGTGGTTCTTGTGGGAGAACAACTCCATTTGGCTCACTAACTTCACACACCATCAGGCTTCCAAGCAGCTCTCAAGGAAACTCAGTTTTCACACTCTATGCTTAGTGCCCTTTGAGTGCCTAGGACTGAAATGAAGCTTGGTTAGCATCCCACACAAACGAATGCTCCACATGCGGGTTTCACATGCCACCAACTCCACATTCACAGGCAACTTCAGCGCCACAGCCGTTTTCAGATAGCCCTCAATGCAAAGGCTCTAGACGCAAATATTGGTGTGAGAGCTAATTCAATCAAGGAAACACTGCATGTTGGTGAAGGGCATATTGAAGAAGGATCAGCCGAGTGGTTCTTGTGGGAGAACAACTCCATTTGGCTCACTAACTTCACACACCATCAGGCTTCCAAGCAGCTCTCAAGGAAACTCAGTTTTCACACTCTGTGCTTAGTGCCCTTTGAGTGCATTATCTAGGAATGAACCTGGTAGAGCATCCCACAAAAACGAATGCTCCACATGCGGGTTTCACATGCCACCAACTCCACATTCACAGGCAACTTCAGCGCCACAGCCGTTTTCAGATAGCCCTCAATGCAAAGGCTCTAGACGCAAATATTGGTGTGAGAGCTAATTCAATCAATGAAACACTGCATGTTGGTGAAGGGCATATTGAAGAAGGATCAGCCGAGTGGTTCTTGTGGGAGAACAACTCCATTTGGCTCACTAACTTCACACACCATCAGGCTTCCAAGCAGCTCTCAAGGAAACTCAGTTTTCACACTCTATGCTTAGTGCCCTTTGAGTGCCTAGGACTGAAATGAAGCTTGGTAGAGCATCCCACACAAACGAATGCTCCACATGCGGGTTTCACATGTCACCTACTCCACATTCACAGGCAACTTCAGCGCCACAGCCATTTTCAGATAGCCCTCAATGCAAAGGCTCTAGACACAAATATTGGTGTGAGAGCTAATTCAATCAAGGAAACACTGCATGTTGGTGAAGGGCATATTGAAGAAGGATCAGCCGAGTGGTTCTTGTGGGAGAACAACTCCATTTGGATCACTAATTTCACACACCATCATGCTTCAAAGCAGCTCTCAAGGAAACTCAGTTTTCACACTCTATGCTTAGTGCCCTTTGAGTGCATTATCTAGGAATGAACCTGGCAGAGCATCCCACACAAACGAATGCTCCACATGCGGGTTTCACATGCCACCAACTCCACATTCACAGGCAACTTCAGCGCCACAGCCGTTTTTAGATAGCCCTCAATGCAAAGGCTCTAGACACAAATATTGGTGTGAGAGCTAATTCAATCAAGGAAACACTGCATGTTGGTGAAGGGCATATTGACGAAGGATCAGCCGAGTGGTTCTTGTGGGAGAACAACTCCATTTGGCTCACTAACTTCACACACCATCAGGCTTCCAAGCAGCTCTCAAGGAAACTCAGTTTTCACACTCTATGCTTAGTGCCCTTTGAGTGCCTAGGACTGAAATGAAGCTTGGTGAGCATCCCACACAAACGAATGCTCCACATGCGGGTTTCACATGCCACCAACTCCACATTCACAGGCAACTTCAGCGCCACAGCCGTTTTCAGATAGCCCTCAATGCAAAGGCTCTAGACGCAAATATTCGTGTGAGAGCTAATTCAATCAAGGAAACACTGCATGTTGGTGAAGGGCATATTGACGAATGATCAGCCGAGTGGTTCTTGTGGGAGAACAACTCCATTTGGCTCACTAACTTCACACACCATCAGGCTTCCAAGCAGCTCTCAAGAAAACTCAGTTTTCACACTCTATGCTTAGTGCCCTTTGAGTGCATTATCTAGGAATGAACCTGGTAGAGCATCCCACAAAAACGAATGCTCCACATGCGGGTTTCACATGCCACCAACTCCACATTCACAGGCAACTTCAGCGCCACAGCCGTTTTCAGATAGCCCTCAATGCAAAGGCTCTAGACGCAAATATTGGTGTGAGAGCTAATTCAATCAAGGAAACACTGCATGTTGGTGAAGGGCATATTGAAGAAGGATCAGCCGAGTGGTTCTTGTGGGAGAACAACTCCATTTGGCTCACTAACTTCACACACCATCAGGCTTCCAAGCAGCTCTCAAGGAAACTCAGTTTTCACACTCTATGCTTAGTGCCCTTTGAGTGCATTATCTAGGAATGAACCTGGCAGAGCATCCCACACAAACGAATGCTCCACATGCGGGTTTCACATGCCACCAACTCCACATTCACAGGCAACTTCAGCGCCACAGCCGTTTTCAGATAGCCCTCAATGCAAAGGCTCTAGACACAAATATTGGTGTGAGAGCTAATTCAATCAAGGAAACACTGCATGTTGGTGAAGGGCATATTGACGAAGGATCAGCCGAGTGGTTCTTGTGGGAGAACAACTCCATTTGGCTCACTAACTTCACACACCATCAGGCTTCCAAGCAGCTCTCAAGGAAACTCAGTTTTCACACTCTATGCTTAGTGCCCTTCCAGTGCATTATCTAGGAATGAACCTGGCAGAGCATCCCACACAAACGAATGCTCCACATGCGGGTTTCACATGCCACCAACTCCACATTCACAGGCAACTTCAGCGCCACAGCCGTTTTCAGATAGCCCTCAATGCAAAGGCTCTAGACGCAAATATTGGTGTGAGAGCTAATTCAATCAAGGAAACACTGCATGTTGGTGAAGGGCATATTGAAGAAGGATCAGCCGAGTGGTTCTTGTGGGAGAACAACTCCATTTGGCTCACTAACTTCACACACCATCAGGCTTCCAAGCAGCTCTCAAGGAAACTCAGTTTTCACACTCTATGCTTAGTGCCCTTTGAGTGCCTAGGACTGAAATGAAGCTTGGTAGAGCATCCCACACAAACGAATGCTCCACATGCGGGTTTCACATGTCACCTACTCCACATTCACAGGCAACTTCAGCGCCACAGCCATTTTCAGATAGCCCTCAATGCAAAGGCTCTAGACACAAATATTGGTGTGAGAGCTAATTCAATCAAGGAAACACTGCATGTTGGTGAAAGGCATATTGAAGAAGGATCAGCCGAGTGGTTCTTGTGGGAGAACAACTCCATTTGGCTCACTAACTTCACACACCATCAGGCTTCCAAGCAGCTCTCAAGGAAACTCAGTTTTCACACTCTATGCTTAGTGCCCTTTGAGTGCATTATCTAGGAATGAACCTGGTAGAGCATCCCACACAAACCAATGCTCCACATGCGGGTTTCACATGCCACCTACTCCACATTCACAGGCAACTTCAGCGCCACAGCCGTTTTCAGATAGCCCTCAATGCAAAGGCTCTAGCCGCAAATATTGGTGTGAGAGCTAATTCAATCAAGGAAACACTGCATGTTGGTGAAAGGCATATTGAAGAAGGATCAGCCGAGTGGTTCTTGTGGGAGAACAACTCCATTTGGCTCACTAACTTCACACACCATCAGGCTTCCAAGCAGCTCTCAAGGAAACTCAGTTTTCACACTCTATGCTTAGTGCCCTTTGAGTGCATTATCTAGGAATGAACCTGGTAGAGCATCCCACACAAACGAATGCTCCACATGCGGGTTTCACCTGCCACCAACTCCACATTCACAGGCAACTTCAGCGCCACAGCCGTTTTCAGATAGCCCTCAATGCAAAGGCTCTAGACGCAAATATTGGTGTGAGAGCTAATTCAATCAAGGAAACACTGCATGTTGGTGAAGGGCATATTGAAGAAGGATCAGCCGAGTGGTTCTTGTGGGAGAACAACTCCATTTGGCTCACTAACTTCACACACCATCAGGCTTCCAAGCAGCTCTCAAGGAAACTCAGTTTTCACACTCTATGCTTAGTGCCCTTTGAGTGCCTAGGACTGAAATGAAGCTTGGTGAGCATCCCACACAAACGAATGCTCCACATGCGGGTTTCACATGCCACCAACTCCACATTCACAAGCAACTTCAGCGTCACAGCCGTTTTCAGATAGCCCTCAATGCAAAGGCTCTAGACGCAAATATTGGTGTGAGAGCTAATTCAATCAAGGAAACACTGCATGTTGGTGAAGGGCATATTGAAGAAGGATCAGCCGAGTGGTTCTTGTGGGAGAACAACTCCATTTGGCTCACTAACTTCACACACCATCAGGCTTCCAAGCAGCTCTCAAGGAAACTCAGTTTTCACACTCTATGCTTAGTGCCCTTTGAGTGCATTATCTAGGAATGAACCTGGTAGAGCATCCCACACAAACCAATGCTCCACATGCGGGTTTCACATGCCACCTACTCCACATTCACAGGCAACTTCAGCGCCACAGCCGTTTTCAGATAGCCCTCAATGCAAAGGCTCTAGCCGCAAATATTGGTGTGAGAGCTAATTCAATCAAGGAAACACTGCATGTTGGTGAAAGGCATATTGAAGAAGGATCAGCCGAGTGGTTCTTGTGGGAGAACAACTCCATTTGGCTCACTAACTTCACACACCATCAGGCTTCCAAGCAGCTCTCAAGGAAACTCAGTTTTCACACTCTATGCTTAGTGCCCTTTGAGTGCATTATCTAGGAATGAACCTGGTAGAGCATCCCACACAAACGAATGCTCCACATGCGGGTTTCACCTGCCACCAACTCCACATTCACAGGCAACTTCAGCGCCACAGCCGTTTTCAGATAGCCCTCAATGCAAAGGCTCTAGACGCAAATATTGGTGTGAGAGCTAATTCAATCAAGGAAACACTGCATGTTGGTGAAGGGCATATTGAAGAAGGATCAGCCGAGTGGTTCTTGTGGGAGAACAACTCCATTTGGCTCACTAACTTCACACACCATCAGGCTTCCAAGCAGCTCTCAAGGAAACTCAGTTTTCACACTCTATGCTTAGTGCCCTTTGAGTGCCTAGGACTGAAATGAAGCTTGGTGAGCATCCCACACAAACGAATGCTCCACATGCGGGTTTCACATGCCACCAACTCCACATTCACAAGCAACTTCAGCGTCACAGCCGTTTTCAGATAGCCCTCAATGCAAAGGCTCTAGACGCAAATATTGGTGTGAGAGCTAATTCAATCAAGGAAACACTGCATGTTGGTGAAGGGCATATTGAAGAAGGATCAGCCGAGTGGTTCTTGTGGGAGAACAACTCCATTTGGCTCACTAACTTCACACACCATCAGGCTTCCAAGCAGCTCTCAAGGAAACTCAGTTTTCACACTCTATGCTTAGTGCCCTTTGAGTGCATTATCTAGGAATGAACCTGGTAGAGCATCCCACACAAACCAATGCTCCACATGCGGGTTTCACATGCCACCTACTCCACATTCACAGGCAACTTCAGCGCCACAGCCGTTTTCAGATAGCCCTCAATGCAAAGGCTCTAGCCGCAAATATTGGTGTGAGAGCTAATTCAATCAAGGAAACACTGCATGTTGGTGAAAGGCATATTGAAGAAGGATCAGCCGAGTGGTTCTTGTGGGAGAACAACTCCATTTGGCTCACTAACTTCACACACCATCAGGCTTCCAAGCAGCTCTCAAGGAAACTCAGTTTTCACACTCTATGCTTAGTGCCCTTTGAGTGCCTAGGACTGAAATGAAGCTTGGTTAGCATCCCACACAAACGAATGCTCCACATGCGGGTTTCACATGCCACCAACTCCACATTCACAGGCAACTTCAGCGCCACAGCCGTTTTCAGATAGCCCTCAATGCAAAGGCTCTAGACGCAAATATTGGTGTGAGAGCTAATTCAATCAAGGAAACACTGCATGTTGGTGAAGGGCATATTGAAGAAGGATCAGCCGAGTGGTTCTTGTGGGAGAACAACTCCATTTGGCTCACTAACTTCACACACTATCAGGCTTCCAAGCAGCTCTCAAGGAAACTCAGTTTTCACACTCTATGCTTAGTGCCCTTTGAGTGCATTATCTAGGAATGAACCTGGTAGTGCATCCCACACAAACGAATGCTCCACATGCGGGTTTCACATGCCACCAACTCCACATTCACAAGCAACTTCAGCGTCACAGCCGTTTTCAGATAGCCCTCAATGCAAAGGCTCTAGACGCAAATATTGGTGTGAGAGCTAATTCAATCAAGGAAACACTGCATGTTGGTGAAGGGCATATTGAAGAAGGATCAGCCGAGTGGTTCTTGTGGGAGAACAACTCCATTTGGCTCACTAACTTCACACACCATCAGGCTTCCAAGCAGCTCTCAAGGAAACTCAGTTTTCACACTCTATGCTTAGTGCCCTCTGAGTGCATTATCTAGGAATGAACCTGGTAGAGCATCCCACACAAACCAATGCTCCACATGCGGGTTTCACATGCCACCTACTCCACATTCACAGGCAACTTCAGCGCCACAGCCGTTTTCAGATAGCCCTCAATGCAAAGGCTCTAGACGCAAATATTGGTGTGAGAGCTAATTCAATCAAGGAAACACTGCATGTTGGTGAAAGGCATATTGAAGAAGGATCAGCCGAGTGGTTCTTGTGGGAGAACAACTCCATTTGGCTCACTAACTTCACACACCATCAGGCTTCCAAGCAGCTCTCAAGGAAACTCAGTTTTCACACTCTATGCTTAGTGCCCTTTGAGTGCATTATCTAGGAATGAACCTGGTAGAGCATCCCACACAAACGAATGCTCCACATGCGGGTTTCACATGCCACCAACTCCACATTCACAGGCAACTTCAGCGCCACAGCCGTTTTCAGATAGCCCTCAATGCAAAGGCTCTAGACGCAAATATTGGTGTGAGAGCTAATTCAATCAAGGAAACACTGCATGTTGGTGAAGGGCATATTGAAGAAGGATCAGCCGAGTGGTTCTTGTGGGAGAACAACTCCATTTGGCTCACTAACTTCACACACCATCAGGCTTCCAAGCAGCTCTCAAGGAAACTCAGTTTTCACACTCTATGCTTAGTGCCCTTTGAGTGCATTATCTAGGAATGAACCTGGCAGAGCATCCCACACAAACCAATGCTCCACATGCGGGTTTCACATGCCACCTACTCCACATTCACAGGCAACTTCAGCGCCACAGCCGTTTTCAGATAGCCCTCAATGCAAAGGCTCTAGCCGCAAATATTGGTGTGAGAGCTAATTCAATCAAGGAAACACTGCATGTTGGTGAAAGGCATATTGAAGAAGGATCAGCCGAGTGGTTCTTGTGGGAGAACAACTCCATTTGGCTCACTAACTTCACACACCATCAGGCTTCCAAGCAGCTCTCAAGGAAACTCAGTTTTCACACTCTATGCTTAGTGCCCTTTGAGTGCCTAGGACTGAAATGAAGCTTGGTTAGCATCCCACACAAACGAATGCTCCACATGCGGGTTTCACATGCCACCAACTCCACATTCACAGGCAACTTCAGCGCCACAGCCGTTTTCAGATAGCCCTCAATGCAAAGGCTCTAGACGCAAATATTGGTGTGAGAGCTAATTCAATCAAGGAAACACTGCATGTTGGTGAAGGGCATATTGAAGAAGGATCAGCCGAGTGGTTCTTGTGGGAGAACAACTCCATTTGGCTCACTAACTTCACACACTATCAGGCTTCCAAGCAGCTCTCAAGGAAACTCAGTTTTCACACTCTATGCTTAGTGCCCTTTGAGTGCATTATCTAGGAATGAACCTGGTAGTGCATCCCACACAAACGAATGCTCCACATGCGGGTTTCACATGCCACCAACTCCACATTCACAAGCAACTTCAGCGTCACAGCCGTTTTCAGATAGCCCTCAATGCAAAGGCTCTAGACGCAAATATTGGTGTGAGAGCTAATTCAATCAAGGAAACACTGCATGTTGGTGAAGGGCATATTGAAGAAGGATCAGCCGAGTGGTTCTTGTGGGAGAACAACTCCATTTGGCTCACTAACTTCACACACCATCAGGCTTCCAAGCAGCTCTCAAGGAAACTCAGTTTTCACACTCTATGCTTAGTGCCCTCTGAGTGCATTATCTAGGAATGAACCTGGTAGAGCATCCCACACAAACCAATGCTCCACATGCGGGTTTCACATGCCACCTACTCCACATTCACAGGCAACTTCAGCGCCACAGCCGTTTTCAGATAGCCCTCAATGCAAAGGCTCTAGACGCAAATATTGGTGTGAGAGCTAATTCAATCAAGGAAACACTGCATGTTGGTGAAAGGCATATTGAAGAAGGATCAGCCGAGTGGTTCTTGTGGGAGAACAACTCCATTTGGCTCACTAACTTCACACACCATCAGGCTTCCAAGCAGCTCTCAAGGAAACTCAGTTTTCACACTCTATGCTTAGTGCCCTTTGAGTGCATTATCTAGGAATGAACCTGGTAGAGCATCCCACACAAACGAATGCTCCACATGCGGGTTTCACATGCCACCAACTCCACATTCACAGGCAACTTCAGCGCCACAGCCGTTTTCAGATAGCCCTCAATGCAAAGGCTCTAGACGCAAATATTGGTGTGAGAGCTAATTCAATCAAGGAAACACTGCATGTTGGTGAAGGGCATATTGAAGAAGGATCAGCCGAGTGGTTCTTGTGGGAGAACAACTCCATTTGGCTCACTAACTTCACACACCATCAGGCTTCCAAGCAGCTCTCAAGGAAACTCAGTTTTCACACTCTATGCTTAGTGCCCTTTGAGTGCATTATCTAGGAATGAACCTGGCAGAGCATCCCACACAAACGAATGCTCCACATGCGGGTTTCACATGCCACCTTTTCCACATTCACAGGCAACTTCAGCGCCACAGCCGTTTTCAGATAGCCCTCAATGCAAAGGCTCTAGACGCAAATATTGGTGTGAGAGCTAATTCAATCAAGGAAACACTGCATGTTGGTGAAGGGCATATTGAAGAAGGATCAGCCGAGTGGTTCTTGTGGGAGAACAACTCCATTTGGCTCACTAACTTCACACACCATCAGGCTTCCAAGCAGCTCTCAAGGAAACTCAGTTTTCACACTCTATGCTTAGTGCCCTTTGAGTGCATTATCTAGGAATGAACCTGGTAGAGCATCCCACAAAAACGAATGCTCCACATGCGGGTTTCACATGCCACCAACTCCACATTCACAGGCAACTTCAGCGTCACAGCCGTTTTCAGATAGCCCTCAATGCAAAGGCTCTAGACGCAAATATTGGTGTGAGAGCTAATTCAATCAAGGAAACACTGCATGTTGGTGAAGGGCATATTGAAGAAGGATCAGCCGAGTGGTTCTTGTGGGAGAACAACTCCATTTGGCTCACTAACTTCACACACCATCAGGCTTCCAAGCAGCTCTCAAGGAAACTCAGTTTTCACACTCTATGCTTAGTGCCCTTTGAGTGCCTAGGACTGAAATGAAGCTTGGTGAGCATCCCACACAAACGAATGCTCCACATGCGGGTTTCACATGCCACCAACTCCACATTCACAAGCAACTTCAGCGTCACAGCCGTTTTCAGATAGCCCTCAATGCAAAGGCTCTAGACGCAAATATTGGTGTGAGAGCTAATTCAATCAAGGAAACACTGCATGTTGGTGAAGGGCATATTGAAGAAGGATCAGCCGAGTGGTTCTTGTGGGAGAACAACTCCATTTGGCTCACTAACTTCACACACCATCAGGCTTCCAAGCAGCTCTCAAGGAAACTCAGTTTTCACACTCTATGCTTAGTGCCCTTTGAGTGCATTATCTAGGAATGAACCTGGTAGAGCATCCCACACAAACCAATGCTCCACATGCGGGTTTCACATGCCACCTACTCCACATTCACAGGCAACTTCAGCGCCACAGCCGTTTTCAGATAGCCCTCAATGCAAAGGCTCTAGCCGCAAATATTGGTGTGAGAGCTAATTCAATCAAGGAAACACTGCATGTTGGTGAAAGGCATCTTGAAGAAGGATCAGCCGAGTGGTTCTTGTGGGAGAACAACTCCATTTGGCTCACTAACTTCACACACCATCAGGCTTCCAAGCAGCTCTCAAGGAAACTCAGTTTTCACACTCTATGCTTAGTGCCCTTTGAGTGCCTAGGACTGAAATGAAGCTTGGTTAGCATCCCACACAAACGAATGCTCCACATGCGGGTTTCACATGCCACCAACTCCACATTCACAGGCAACTTCAGCGCCACAGCCGTTTTCAGATAGCCCTCAATGCAAAGGCTCTAGACGCAAATATTGGTGTGAGAGCTAATTCAATCAAGGAAACACTGCATGTTGGTGAAGGGCATATTGACGAAGGATCAGCCGAGTGGTTCTTGTGGGAGAACAACTCCATTTGGCTCACTAACTTCACACACCATCAGGCTTCCAAGCAGCTCTCAAGGAAACTCAGTTTTCACACTCTGTGCTTAGTGCCCTTTGAGTGCATTATCTAGGAATGAACCTGGTAGAGCATCCCACAAAAACGAATGCTCCACATGCGGGTTTCACATGCCACCAACTCCACATTCACAGGCAACTTCAGCGCCACAGCCGTTTTCAGATAGCCCTCAATGCAAAGGCTCTAGACGCAAATATTGGTGTGAGAGCTAATTCAATCAATGAAACACTGCATGTTGGTGAAGGGCATATTGAAGAAGGATCAGCCGAGTGGTTCTTGTGGGAGAACAACTCCATTTGGCTCACTAACTTCACACACCATCAGGCTTCCAAGCAGCTCTCAAGGAAACTCAGTTTTCACACTCTATGCTTAGTGCCCTTTGAGTGCCTAGGACTGAAATGAAGCTTGGTAGAGCATCCCACACAAACGAATGCTCCACATGCGGGTTTCACATGTCACCTACTCCACATTCACAGGCAACTTCAGCGCCACAGCCATTTTCAGATAGCCCTCAATGCAAAGGCTCTAGACACAAATATTGGTGTGAGAGCTAATTCAATCAAGGAAACACTGCATGTTGGTGAAGGGCATATTGAAGAAGGATCAGCCGAGTGGTTCTTGTGGGAGAACAACTCCATTTGGATCACTAATTTCACACACCATCATGCTTCAAAGCAGCTCTCAAGGAAACTCAGTTTTCACACTCTATGCTTAGTGCCCTTTGAGTGCATTATCTAGGAATGAACCTGGCAGAGCATCCCACACAAACGAATGCTCCACATGCGGGTTTCACATGCCACCAACTCCACATTCACAGGCAACTTCAGCGCCACAGCCGTTTTTAGATAGCCCTCAATGCAAAGGCTCTAGACACAAATATTGGTGTGAGAGCTAATTCAATCAAGGAAACACTGCATGTTGGTGAAGGGCATATTGACGAAGGATCAGCCGAGTGGTTCTTGTGGGAGAACAACTCCATTTGGCTCACTAACTTCACACACCATCAGGCTTCCAAGCAGCTCTCAAGGAAACTCAGTTTTCACACTCTATGCTTAGTGCCCTTTGAGTGCCTAGGACTGAAATGAAGCTTGGTGAGCATCCCACACAAACGAATGCTCCACATGCGGGTTTCACATGCCACCAACTCCACATTCACAGGCAACTTCAGCGCCACAGCCGTTTTCAGATAGCCCTCAATGCAAAGGCTCTAGACGCAAATATTGGTGTGAGAGCTAATTCAATCAAGGAAACACTGCATGTTGGTGAAGGGCATATTGACGAATGATCAGCCGAGTGGTTCTTGTGGGAGAACAACTCCATTTGGCTCACTAACTTCACACACCATCAGGCTTCCAAGCAGCTCTCAAGAAAACTCAGTTTTCACACTCTATGCTTAGTGCCCTTTGAGTGCATTATCTAGGAATGAACCTGGTAGAGCATCCCACACAAACGAATGCTCCACATGCGGGTTTCACATGCCACCAACTCCACATTCACAGGCAACTTCAGCGCAACAGCCGTTTTCAGATAGCCCTCAATGCAAAGGCTCTAGACGCAAATATTGGTGTGAGAGCTAATTCAATCAAGGAAACACTGCATGTTGGTGAAGGGCATATTGAAGAAGGATCAGCCGAGTGGTTCTTGTGGGAGAACAACTCCATTTGGCTCACTAACTTCACACACCATCAGGCTTCCAAGCAGCTCTCAAGGAAACTCAGTTTTCACACTCTATGCTTAGTGCCCTTTGAGTGCATTATCTAGGAATGAACCTGGCAGAGCATCCCACACAAACGAATGCTCCACATGCGGGTTTCACATGCCACCAACTCCACATTCACAGGCAACTTCAGCGCCACAGCCGTTTTCAGATAGCCCTCAATGCAAAGGCTCTAGACACAAATATTGGTGTGAGAGCTAATTCAATCAAGGAAACACTGCATGTTGGTGAAGGGCATATTGACGAAGGATCAGCCGAGTGGTTCTTGTGGGAGAACAACTCCATTTGGCTCACTAACTTCACACACCATCAGGCTTCCAAGCAGCTCTCAAGGAAACTCAGTTTTCACACTCTATGCTTAGTGCCCTTTGAGTGCATTATCTAGGAATGAACCTGGTAGAGCATCCCACACAAACGAATGCTCCACATGCGGGTTTCACATGCCACCAACTCCACATTCACAGGCAACTTCAGCGCCACAGCCGTTTTCAGATAGCCCTCAATGCAAAGGCTCTAGACGCAAATATTGGTGTGAGAGCTAATTCAATCAATGAAACACTGCATGTTGGTGAAGGGCATATTGAAGAAGGATCAGCCGAGTGGTTCTTGTGGGAGAACAACTCCATTTGGCTCACTAACTTCACACACCATCAGGCTTCCAAGCAGCTCTCAAGGAAACTCAGTTTTCACACTCTATGCTTAGTGCCCTTTGAGTGCCTAGGACTGAAATGAAGCTTGGTAGAGCATCCCACACAAACGAATGCTCCACATGCGGGTTTCACATGTCACCTACTCCACATTCACAGGCAACTTCAGCGCCACAGCCATTTTCAGATAGCCCTCAATGCAAAGGCTCTAGACACAAATATTGGTGTGAGAGCTAACTCAATCAAGGAAACACTGCATGTTGGTGAAAGGCATATTGAAGAAGGATCAGCCGAGTGGTTCTTGTGGGAGAACAACTCCATTTGGGTCACTAATTTCACACACCATCAGGCTTCCAAGCAGCTCTCAAGGAAACTCAGTTTTCACACTCTATGCTTAGTGACCTTTGAGTGCATTATCTAGGAATGAACCTGGTAGAGCATCCCACACAAACGAATGCTCCACATGCGGGTTTCACATGCCACCAACTCCACATTCACAGGCAACTTTAGCGCAACAGCCGTTTTCAGGTAGCCCTCAATGCAAAGGCTCTAGATGCAAATATTGGTGTGAGAGCTAATTCAATCAAGGAAACACTGCATGTTGGTGAAGGGCATATTGAAGAAGGATCAGCCGAGTGGTTCTTGTGGGAGAACAACTCCATTTGGCTCACTAACTTCACACACCATCAGGCTTCCAAGCAGCTCTCAAGGAAACTCAGTTTTCACACTCTATGCTTAGTGCCCTTTGAGTGCCTAGGACTGAAATGAAGCTTGGTTAGCATCCCACACAAACGAATGCTCCACATGCGGGTTTCACATGCCACCAACTCCACATTCACAGGCAACTTCAGCGCCACAGCCGTTTTCAGATAGCCCTCAATGCAAAGGCTCTAGACGCAAATATTGGTGTGAGAGCTAATTCAATCAAGGAAACACTGCATGTTGGTGAAGGGCATATTGAAGAAGGATCAGCCGAGTGGTTCTTGTGGGAGAACAACTCCATTTGGCTCACTAACTTCACACACTATCAGGCTTCCAAGCAGCTCTCAAGAAAACTCAGTTTTCACACTCTATGCTTAGTGCCCTTTGAGTGCATTATCTAGGAATGAACCTGGTAGTGCATCCCACACAAACGAATGCTCCACATGCGGGTTTCACATGCCACCAACTCCACATTCACAAGCAACTTCAGCGTCACAGCCGTTTTCAGATAGCCCTCAATGCAAAGGCTCTAGACGCAAATATTCGTGTGAGAGCTAATTCAATCAAGGAAACACTGCATGTTGGTGAAGGGCATATTGAAGAAGGATCAGCCGAGTGGTTCTTGTGGGAGAACAACTCCATTTGGCTCACTAACTTCACACACCATCAGGCTTCCAAGCAGCTCTCAAGGAAACTCAGTTTTCACACTCTATGCTTAGTGCCCTCTGAGTGCATTATCTAGGAATGAACCTGGTAGAGCATCCCACACAAACCAATGCTCCACATGCGGGTTTCACATGCCACCTACTCCACATTCACAGGCAACTTCAGCGCCACAGCCGTTTTCAGATAGCCCTCAATGCAAAGGCTCTAGACGCAAATATTGGTGTGAGAGCTAATTCAATCAAGGAAACACTGCATGTTGGTGAAAGGCATATTGAAGAAGGATCAGCCGAGTGGTTCTTGTGGGAGAACAACTCCATTTGGCTCACTAACTTCACACACCATCAGGCTTCCAAGCAGCTCTCAAGGAAACTCAGTTTTCACACTCTATGCTTAGTGCCCTTTGAGTGCCTAGGACTGAAATGAAGCTTGGTTAGCATCCCACACAAACGAATGCTCCACATGCGGGTTTCACATGCCACCAACTCCACATTCACAGGCAACTTCAGCGCCACAGCCGTTTTCAGATAGCCCTCAATGCAAAGGCTCTAGACGCAAATATTGGTGTGAGAGCTAATTCAATCAAGGAAACACTGCATGTTGGTGAAGGGCATATTGAAGAAGGATCAGCCGAGTGGTTCTTGTGGGAGAACAACTCCATTTGGCTCACTAACTTCACACACCATCAGGCTTCCAAGCAGCTCTCAAGGAAACTCAGTTTTCACACTCTGTGCTTAGTGCCCTTTGAGTGCCTAGGACTGAAATGAAGCTTGGTAGAGCATCCCACACAAACGAATGCTCCACATGCGGGTTTCACATGTCACCTACTCCACATTCACAGGCAACTTCAGCGCCACAGCCATTTTCAGATAGCCCTCAATGCAAAGGCTCTAGACACAAATATTGGTGTGAGAGCTAATTCAATCAAGGAAACACTGCATGTTGGTGAAGGGCATATTGAAGAAGGATCAGCCGAGTGGTTCTTGTGGGAGAACAACTCCATTTGGATCACTAATTTCACACACCATCATGCTTCAAAGCAGCTCTCAAGGAAACTCAGTTTTCACACTCTATGCTTAGTGCCCTTTGAGTGCATTATCTAGGAATGAACCTGGCAGAGCATCCCACACAAACGAATGCTCCACATGCGGGTTTCACATGCCACCAACTCCACATTCACAGGCAACTTCAGCGCCACAGCCGTTTTTAGATAGCCCTCAATGCAAAGGCTCTAGACACAAATATTGGTGTGAGAGCTAATTCAATCAAGGAAACACTGCATGTTGGTGAAGGGCATATTGAAGAAGGATCAGCCGAGTGGTTCTTGTGGGAGAACAACTCCATTTGGCTCACTAACTTCACACACCATCAGGCTTCCAAGCAGCTCTCAAGGAAACTCAGTTTTCACACTCTATGCTTAGTGCCCTTTGAGTGCCTAGGACTGAAATGAAGCTTGGTGAGCATCCCACACAAACGAATGCTCCACATGCGGGTTTCACATGCCACCAACTCCACATTCACAGGCAACTTCAGCGCCACAGCCGTTTTCAGATAGCCCTCAATGCAAAGGCTCTAGACGCAAATATTCGTGTGAGAGCTAATTCAATCAAGGAAACACTGCATGTTGGTGAAGGGCATATTGACGAATGATCAGCCGAGTGGTTCTTGTGGGAGAACAACTCCATTTGGCTCACTAACTTCACACACCATCAGGCTTCCAAGCAGCTCTCAAGAAAACTCAGTTTTCACACTCTATGCTTAGTGCCCTTTGAGTGCATTATCTAGGAATGAACCTGGTAGAGCATCCCACAAAAACGAATGCTCCACATGCGGGTTTCACATGCCACCAACTCCACATTCACAGGCAACTTCAGCGCCACAGCCGTTTTCAGATAGCCCTCAATGCAAAGGCTCTAGACGCAAATATTGGTGTGAGAGCTAATTCAATCAAGGAAACACTGCATGTTGGTGAAGGGCATATTGAAGAAGGATCAGCCGAGTGGTTCTTGTGGGAGAACAACTCCATTTGGCTCACTAACTTCACACACCATCAGGCTTCCAAGCAGCTCTCAAGGAAACTCAGTTTTCACACTCTATGCTTAGTGCCCTTTGAGTGCATTATCTAGGAATGAACCTGGCAGAGCATCCCACACAAACGAATGCTCCACATGCGGGTTTCACATGCCACCAACTCCACATTCACAGGCAACTTCAGCGCCACAGCCGTTTTCAGATAGCCCTCAATGCAAAGGCTCTAGACACAAATATTGGTGTGAGAGCTAATTCAATCAAGGAAACACTGCATGTTGGTGAAGGGCATATTGACGAAGGATCAGCCGAGTGGTTCTTGTGGGAGAACAACTCCATTTGGCTCACTAACTTCACACACCATCAGGCTTCCAAGCAGCTCTCAAGGAAACTCAGTTTTCACACTCTATGCTTAGTGCCCTTCCAGTGCATTATCTAGGAATGAACCTGGCAGAGCATCCCACACAAACGAATGCTCCACATGCGGGTTTCACATGCCACCAACTCCACATTCACAGGCAACTTCAGCGCCACAGCCGTTTTCAGATAGCCCTCAATGCAAAGGCTCTAGACGCAAATATTGGTGTGAGAGCTAATTCAATCAAGGAAACACTGCATGTTGGTGAAGGGCATATTGAAGAAGGATCAGCCGAGTGGTTCTTGTGGGAGAACAACTCCATTTGGCTCACTAACTTCACACACCATCAGGCTTCCAAGCAGCTCTCAAGGAAACTCAGTTTTCACACTCTATGCTTAGTGCCCTTTGAGTGCCTAGGACTGAAATGAAGCTTGGTAGAGCATCCCACACAAACGAATGCTCCACATGCGGGTTTCACATGTCACCTACTCCACATTCACAGGCAACTTCAGCGCCACAGCCATTTTCAGATAGCCCTCAATGCAAAGGCTCTAGACACAAATATTGGTGTGAGAGCTAATTCAATCAAGGAAACACTGCATGTTGGTGAAAGGCATATTGAAGAAGGATCAGCCGAGTGGTTCTTGTGGGAGAACAACTCCATTTGGCTCACTAACTTCACACACCATCAGGCTTCCAAGCAGCTCTCAAGGAAACTCAGTTTTCACACTCTATGCTTAGTGCCCTTTGAGTGCATTATCTAGGAATGAACCTGGTAGAGCATCCCACACAAACCAATGCTCCACATGCGGGTTTCACATGCCACCTACTCCACATTCACAGGCAACTTCAGCGCCACAGCCGTTTTCAGATAGCCCTCAATGCAAAGGCTCTAGCCGCAAATATTGGTGTGAGAGCTAATTCAATCAAGGAAACACTGCATGTTGGTGAAAGGCATATTGAAGAAGGATCAGCCGAGTGGTTCTTGTGGGAGAACAACTCCATTTGGCTCACTAACTTCACACACCATCAGGCTTCCAAGCAGCTCTCAAGGAAACTCAGTTTTCACACTCTATGCTTAGTGCCCTTTGAGTGCATTATCTAGGAATGAACCTGGTAGAGCATCCCACACAAACGAATGCTCCACATGCGGGTTTCACCTGCCACCAACTCCACATTCACAGGCAACTTCAGCGCCACAGCCGTTTTCAGATAGCCCTCAATGCAAAGGCTCTAGACGCAAATATTGGTGTGAGAGCTAATTCAATCAAGGAAACACTGCATGTTGGTGAAGGGCATATTGAAGAAGGATCAGCCGAGTGGTTCTTGTGGGAGAACAACTCCATTTGGCTCACTAACTTCACACACCATCAGGCTTCCAAGCAGCTCTCAAGGAAACTCAGTTTTCACACTCTATGCTTAGTGCCCTTTGAGTGCCTAGGACTGAAATGAAGCTTGGTGAGCATCCCACACAAACGAATGCTCCACATGCGGGTTTCACATGCCACCAACTCCACATTCACAAGCAACTTCAGCGTCACAGCCGTTTTCAGATAGCCCTCAATGCAAAGGCTCTAGACGCAAATATTGGTGTGAGAGCTAATTCAATCAAGGAAACACTGCATGTTGGTGAAGGGCATATTGAAGAAGGATCAGCCGAGTGGTTCTTGTGGGAGAACAACTCCATTTGGCTCACTAACTTCACACACCATCAGGCTTCCAAGCAGCTCTCAAGGAAACTCAGTTTTCACACTCTATGCTTAGTGCCCTTTGAGTGCATTATCTAGGAATGAACCTGGTAGAGCATCCCACACAAACCAATGCTCCACATGCGGGTTTCACATGCCACCTACTCCACATTCACAGGCAACTTCAGCGCCACAGCCGTTTTCAGATAGCCCTCAATGCAAAGGCTCTAGCCGCAAATATTGGTGTGAGAGCTAATTCAATCAAGGAAACACTGCATGTTGGTGAAAGGCATATTGAAGAAGGATCAGCCAAGTGGTTCTTGTGGGAGAACAACTCCATTTGGCTCACTAACTTCACACACCATCAGGCTTCCAAGCAGCTCTCAAGGAAACTCAGTTTTCACACTCTATGCTTAGTGCCCTTTGAGTGCATTATCTAGGAATGAACCTGGTAGAGCATCCCACACAAACCAATGCTCCACATGCGGGTTTCACATGCCACCTACTCCACATTCACAGGCAACTTCAGCGCCACAGCCGTTTTCAGATAGCCCTCAATGCAAAGGCTCTAGCCGCAAATATTGGTGTGAGAGCTAATTCAATCAAGGAAACACTGCATGTTGGTGAAAGGCATATTGAAGAAGGATCAGCCGAGTGGTTCTTGTGGGAGAACAACTCCATTTGGCTCACTAACTTCACACACCATCAGGCTTCCAAGCAGCTCTCAAGGAAACTCAGTTTTCACACTCTATGCTTAGTGCCCTTTGAGTGCCTAGGACTGAAATGAAGCTTGGTTAGCATCCCACACAAACGAATGCTCCACATGCGGGTTTCACATGCCACCAACTCCACATTCACAGGCAACTTCAGCGCCACAGCCGTTTTCAGATAGCCCTCAATGCAAAGGCTCTAGACGCAAATATTGGTGTGAGAGCTAATTCAATCAAGGAAACACTGCATGTTGGTGAAGGGCATATTGAAGAAGGATCAGCCGAGTGGTTCTTGTGGGAGAACAACTCCATTTGGCTCACTAACTTCACACACTATCAGGCTTCCAAGCAGCTCTCAAGGAAACTCAGTTTTCACACTCTATGCTTAGTGCCCTTTGAGTGCATTATCTAGGAATGAACCTGGTAGTGCATCCCACACAAACGAATGCTCCACATGCGGGTTTCACATGCCACCAACTCCACATTCACAAGCAACTTCAGCGTCACAGCCGTTTTCAGATAGCCCTCAATGCAAAGGCTCTAGACGCAAATATTGGTGTGAGAGCTAATTCAATCAAGGAAACACTGCATGTTGGTGAAGGGCATATTGAAGAAGGATCAGCCGAGTGGTTCTTGTGGGAGAACAACTCCATTTGGCTCACTAACTTCACACACCATCAGGCTTCCAAGCAGCTCTCAAGGAAACTCAGTTTTCACACTCTATGCTTAGTGCCCTCTGAGTGCATTATCTAGGAATGAACCTGGTAGAGCATCCCACACAAACCAATGCTCCACATGCGGGTTTCACCTGCCACCTACTCCACATTCACAGGCAACTTCAGCGCCACAGCCGTTTTCAGATAGCCCTCAATGCAAAGGCTCTAGACGCAAATATTGGTGTGAGAGCTAATTCAATCAAGGAAACACTGCATGTTGGTGAAAGGCATATTGAAGAAGGATCAGCCGAGTGGTTCTTGTGGGAGAACAACTCCATTTGGCTCACTAACTTCACACACCATCAGGCTTCCAAGCAGCTCTCAAGGAAACTCAGTTTTCACACTCTATGCTTAGTGCCCTTTGAGTGCATTATCTAGGAATGAACCTGGTAGAGCATCCCACACAAACGAATGCTCCACATGCGGGTTTCACATGCCACCAACTCCACATTCACAGGCAACTTCAGCGCCACAGCCGTTTTCAGATAGCCCTCAATGCAAAGGCTCTAGACGCAAATATTGGTGTGAGAGCTAATTCAATCAAGGAAACACTGCATGTTGGTGAAGGGCATATTGAAGAAGGATCAGCCGAGTGGTTCTTGTGGGAGAACAACTCCATTTGGCTCACTAACTTCACACACCATCAGGCTTCCAAGCAGCTCTCAAGGAAACTCAGTTTTCACACTCTATGCTTAGTGCCCTTTGAGTGCATTATCTAGGAATGAACCTGGCAGAGCATCCCACACAAACGAATGCTCCACATGCGGGTTTCACATGCCACCTTTTCCACATTCACAGGCAACTTCAGCGCCACAGCCGTTTTCAGATAGCCCTCAATGCAAAGGCTCTAGACGCAAATATTGGTGTGAGAGCTAATTCAATCAAGGAAACACTGCATGTTGGTGAAGGGCATATTGACGAAGGATCAGCCGAGTGGTTCTTGTGGGAGAACAACTCCATTTGGCTCACTAACTTCACACACCATCAGGCTTCCAAGCAGCTCTCAAGGAAACTCAGTTTTCACACTCTATGCTTAGTGCCCTTTGAGTGCATTATCTAGGAATGAACCTGGTAGAGCATCCCACAAAAACGAATGCTCCACATGCGGGTTTCACATGCCACCAACTCCACATTCACAGGCAACTTCAGCGTCACAGCCGTTTTCAGATAGCCCTCAATGCAAAGGCTCTAGACGCAAATATTGGTGTGAGAGCTAATTCAATCAAGGAAACACTGCATGTTGGTGAAGGGCATATTGAAGAAGGATCAGCCGAGTGGTTCTTGTGGGAGAACAACTCCATTTGGCTCACTAACTTCACACACCATCAGGCTTCCAAGCAGCTCTCAAGGAAACTCAGTTTTCACACTCTATGCTTAGTGCCCTTTGAGTGCCTAGGACTGAAATGAAGCTTGGTGAGCATCCCACACAAACGAATGCTCCACATGCGGGTTTCACATGCCACCAACTCCACATTCACAAGCAACTTCAGCGTCACAGCCGTTTTCAGATAGCCCTCAATGCAAAGGCTCTAGACGCAAATATTGGTGTGAGAGCTAATTCAATCAAGGAAACACTGCATGTTGGTGAAGGGCATATTGAAGAAGGATCAGCCGAGTGGTTCTTGTGGGAGAACAACTCCATTTGGCTCACTAACTTCACACACCATCAGGCTTCCAAGCAGCTCTCAAGGAAACTCAGTTTTCACACTCTATGCTTAGTGCCCTTTGAGTGCATTATCTAGGAATGAACCTGGTAGAGCATCCCACACAAACCAATGCTCCACATGCGGGTTTCACATGCCACCTACTCCACATTCACAGGCAACTTCAGCGCCACAGCCGTTTTCAGATAGCCCTCAATGCAAAGGCTCTAGACGCAAATATTGGTGTGAGAGCTAATTCAATCAAGGAAACACTGCATGTTGGTGAAAGGCATATTGAAGAAGGATCAGCCGAGTGGTTCTTGTGGGAGAACAACTCCATTTGGCTCACTAACTTCACACACCATCAGGCTTCCAAGCAGCTCTCAAGGAAACTCAGTTTTCACACTCTATGCTTAGTGCCCTTTGAGTGCATTATCTAGGAATGAACCTGGTAGAGCATCCCACACAAACGAATGCTCCACATGCGGGTTTCACCTGCCACCAACTCCACATTCACAGGCAACTTCAGCGCCACAGCCGTTTTCAGATAGCCCTCAATGCAAAGGCTCTAGACGCAAATATTGGTGTGAGAGCTAATTCAATCAAGGAAACACTGCATGTTGGTGAAGGGCATATTGAAGAAGGATCAGCCGAGTGGTTCTTGTGGGAGAACAACTCCATTTGGCTCACTAACTTCACATACCATCAGGCTTCCAAGCAGCTCTCAAGGAAACTCAGTTTTCACACTCTATGCTTAGTGCCCTTTGAGTGCATTATCTAGGAATGAACCTGCTAGAGCATCCAACACAAACGAATGCTCCACATGCGGGCTTCACATGCCACCTACTCCACATTCACAGGCAACTTCAGCGCCACAGCCGTTTTCAGATAGCCCTCAATGCAAAGGCTCTAGACGCAAATATTGGTGTGAGAGCTTATTCAATCAAGGAAACACTGCATGTTGGTGAAGGGCATATTGAAGAAGGATCAGCCGAGTGGTTCTTGTGGGAGAACAACTCCATTTGGCTCACTAACTTCACACACCATCATGCTTCAAAGCAGCTCTCAAGGAAACTCAGTTTTCACACTCTATGCTTAGTGCCCTTTAAGTTCCTAGGAATGAAATGAAGCTTGGTGAGCATCCCACACAAACGAATGCTCCACATGCGGGTTTCACATGCCACCAACTCCGCATTCACAGGCAACTTCAGCGTCACAGCCGTTTTCAGATAGCCCTCAATGCAAAGGCCCTAGACGCAAATATTGGTGTGAGAGCTAATTCAATCAAGGAAACACTGCATGTTGGTGAAGGGCATATTGAAGAAGGATCAGCCGAGTGGTTCTTGTGGGAGAACAACTCCATTTGGCTCACTAACTTCACACACCATCATGCTTCCAAGCAGCTCTCAAGGAAACTCAGTTTTCACACTCTATGCTTAGTGCCCTTTGAGTGCCTAGGACTGAAATGAAGCTTGGTGAGCATCCCACACAAACGAATGCTCCACATGCGGGTTTCACATGCCACCAACTCCACATTCACAGGCAACTTCAGCGTCACAGCCGTTTTCAGATAGCCCTCAATGCAAAGGCTCTAGACGCAAATATTGGTGTGAGAGCTAATTCAATCAAGGAAACACTGCATGTTGGTGAAGGGCATATTGACGAAGGATCAGCCGAGTGGTTCTTGTGGGAGAACAACTCCATTTGGCTCACTAACTTCACACACCATCAGGCTTCCAAGCAGCTCTCAAGGAAACTCAGGTTTCACACTCTATGCTTAGTGCCCTTTGAGTGCTTTATCTAGGAATGAACCTGGTAGAGCATCCCACACAAACGAATGCTCCACATGCGGGTTTCACATGCCACCTACTCCACATTCACAGGCAACTTCAGCGCCACAGCCGTTTTCAGATAGCCCTCAATGCAAAGGCTCTAGACGCAAATATTGGTGTGAGAGCTTATTCAATCAAGGAAACACTGCATGTTGGTGAAGGGCATATTGAAGAAGGATCAGCCGAGTGGTTCTTGTGGGAGAACAACTCCATTTGGCTCACTAACTTCACACACCATCAGGCTTCCAAGCAGCTCTCAAGGAAACTCAGTTTTCACACTCTATGCTTAGTGCCCTTTAAGTTCCTAGGACTGAAATGAAGCTTGGTGAGCATCCCACACAAACGAATGCTCCACATGCGGGTTTCACATGCCACCAACTCCACATTCACAAGCAACTTCAGCGTCACAGCCGTTTTCAGATAGCCCTCAATGCAAAGGCTCTAGACGCAAATATTGGTGTGAGAGCTAATTCAATCAAGGAAACACTGCATGTTGGTGAAGGGCATATTGAAGAAGGATCAGCCGAGTGGTTCTTGTGGAGAACAACTCCATTTGGCTCACTAACTTCACACACCATCAGGCTTCCAAGCAGCTCTCAAGGAAACTCAGTTTTCACACTCTATGCTTAGTGCCCTTTGAGTGCATTATCTAGGAATGAACCTGGTAGAGCATCCCACACAAACGAATGCTCCACATGTGGGTTTCACATGCCACCTACTCCACATTCACAGGCAACTTCAGCGCCACAGCCGTTTTCAGATAGCCCTCAATGCAAAGGCTCTAGACGCAAATATTGGTGTGAGAGCTAATTCAATCAAGGAAACACTGCATGTTGGTGAAAGGCATATTGAAGAAGGATCAGCCGAGTGGTTCTTGTGGGAGAACAACTCCATTTGGCTCACTAACTTCACACACCATCAGGCTTCCAAGCAGCTCTCAAGGAAACTCAGTTTTCACACTCTATGCTTAGTGCCCTTTGAGTGCATTATCTAGGAATGAACCTGGTAGAGCATCCCACACAAACGAATGCTCCACATGCGGGTTTCACATGCCACCAACTCCACATTCACAGGCAACTTCAGCGCCACAGCCATTTTCAGATAGCCCTCAATGCAAAGGCTCTAGACACAAATATTGGTGTGAGAGCTAATTCAATCAAGGAAACACTGCATGTTGGTGAAGGGCATATTGAAGAAGGATCAGCCGAGTGGTTCTTGTGGGAGAACAACTCCATTTGGCTCACTAACTTCACACACCATCAGGCTTCCAAGCAGCTCTCAAGGAAACTCAGTTTTCACACTCTATGCTTAGTGCCCTTTGAGTGCCTAGGACTGAAATGAAGCTTGGTGAGCATCCCACACAAACGAATGCTCCACATGCGGGTTTCACATGCCACCAACTCCACATTCACAAGCAACTTCAGCGGTCACAGCCGTTTTCAGATAGCCCTCAATGCAAAGGCTCTAGACGCAAATATTGGTGTGAGAGCTAATTCAATCAAGGAAACACTGCATGTTGGTGAAGGGCATATTGAAGAAGGATCAGCCGAGTGGTTCTTGTGGGAGAACAACTCCATTTGGCTCACTAACTTCACACACCATCAGGCTTCCAAGCAGCTCTCAAGGAAACTCAGTTTTCACACTCTATGCTTAGTGCCCTTTGAGTGCATTATCTAGGAATGAACCTGGTAGAGCATCCACACAAACCAATGCTCCACATGCGGGTTTCACATGCCACCTACTCCACATTCACAGGCAACTTCAGCGCCACAGCCGTTTTCAGATAGCCCTCAATGCAAAGGCTCTAGACGCAAATATTGGTGTGAGAGCTAATTCAATCAAGGAAACACTGCATGTTGGTGAAAGGCATATTGAAGAAGGATCAGCCGAGTGGTTCTTGTGGGAGAACAACTCCATTTGGCTCACTAACTTCACACACCATCAGGCTTCCAAGCAGCTCTCAAGGAAACTCAGTTTTCACACTCTATGCTTAGTGCCCTTTGAGTGCATTATCTAGGAATGAACCTGGTAGAGCATCCCACACAAACGAATGCTCCACATGCGGGTTTCACCTGCCACCAACTCCACATTCACAGGCAACTTCAGCGCCACAGCCGTTTTCAGATAGCCCTCAATGCAAAGGCTCTAGACGCAAATATTGGTGTGAGAGCTAATTCAATCAAGGAAACACTGCATGTTGGTGAAGGGCATATTGAAGAAGGATCAGCCGAGTGGTTCTTGTGGGAGAACAACTCCATTTGGCTCACTAACTTCACATACCATCAGGCTTCCAAGCAGCTCTCAAGGAAACTCAGTTTTCACACTCTATGCTTAGTGCCCTTTGAGTGCATTATCTAGGAATGAACCTGCTAGAGCATCCACACAAACGAATGCTCCACATGCGGGCTTCACATGCCACCTACTCCACATTCACAGGCAACTTCAGCGCCACAGCCGTTTTCAGATAGCCCTCAATGCAAAGGCTCTAGACGCAAATATTGGTGTGAGAGCTTATTCAATCAAGGAAACACTGCATGTTGGTGAAGGGCATATTGAAGAAGGATCAGCCGAGTGGTTCTTGTGGGAGAACAACTCCATTTGGCTCACTAACTTCACACACCATCATGCTTCAAAGCAGCTCTCAAGGAAACTCAGTTTTCACACTCTATGCTTAGTGCCCTTTAAGTTCCTAGGAATGAAATGAAGCTTGGTGAGCATCCCACACAAACGAATGCTCCACATGCGGGTTTCACATGCCACCAACTCCGCATTCACAGGCAACTTCAGCGTCACAGCCGTTTTCAGATAGCCCTCAATGCAAAGGCCCTAGACGCAAATATTGGTGTGAGAGCTAATTCAATCAAGGAAACACTGCATGTGGTGAAGGGCATATTGAAGAAGGATCAGCCGAGTGGTTCTTGTGGGAGAACAACTCCATTTGGCTCACTAACTTCACACACCATCATGCTCCAAGCAGCTCTCAAGGAAACTCAGTTTTCACACTCTATGCTTAGTGCCCTTTGAGTGCCTAGGACTGAAATGAAGCTTGGTGAGCATCCCACACAAACGAATGCTCCACATGCGGGTTTCACATGCCACCAACTCCACATTCACAGGCAACTTCAGCGTCACAGCCGTTTTCAGATAGCCCTCAATGCAAAGGCTCTAGACGCAAATATTGGTGTGAGAGCTAATTCAATCAAGGAAACACTGCATGTTGGTGAAGGGCATATTGACGAAGGATCAGCCGAGTGGTTCTTGTGGGAGAACAACTCCATTTGGCTCACTAACTTCACACACCATCAGGCTTCCAAGCAGCTCTCAAGGAAACTCAGGTTTCACACTCTATGCTTAGTGCCCTTTGAGTGCTTTATCTAGGAATGAACCTGGTAGAGCATCCCACACAAACGAATGCTCCACATGCGGGTTTCACATGCCACCTACTCCACATTCACAGGCAACTTCAGCGCCACAGCCGTTTTCAGATAGCCCTCAATGCAAGGCTCTAGACGCAAATATTGGTGTGAGAGCTTATTCAATCAAGGAAACACTGCATGTTGGTGAAGGGCATATTGAAGAAGGATCAGCCGAGTGGTTCTTGTGGGAGAACAACTCCATTTGGCTCACTAACTTCACACACCGATCAGGCTTCCAAGCAGCTCTCAAGGAAACTCAGTTTTCACACTCTATGCTTAGTGCCCTTTAAGTTCCTAGGACTGAAATGAAGCTTGGTGAGCATCCCACACAAACGAATGCTCCACATGCGGGTTTCACATGCACCAACTCACATTCACAAGCAACTTCAGCGTCACAGCCGTTTTCAGATAGCCCTCAATGCAAAGGCTCTAGACGCAAATATTGGTGTGAGAGCTAATTCAATCAAGGAAACACTGCATGTTGGTGAAGGGCATATTGAAGAAGGATCAGCCGAGTGGTTCTTGTGGGAGAACAACTCCATTTGGCTCACTAACTTCACACACCATCAGCTTCCAAGCAGCTCTCAAGGAAACTCAGTTTTCACACTCTATGCTTAGTGCCCTTTGAGTGCATTATCTAGGAATGAACCTGGTAGAGCATCCCACACAACGAATGCTCCACATGTGGTTTCACATGCCACCTACTCCACATTCACAGGCAACTTCAGCGCCACAGCCGTTTTCAGATAGCCCTCAATGCAAAGGCTCTAGACGCAAATATTGGTGTGAGAGCTAATTCAATCAAGGAAACACTGCATGTTGGTGAAAGGCATATTGAAGAAGGATCAGCCGAGTGGTTCTTGTGGGAGAACAACTCCATTTGGCTCACTAACTTCACACACCATCAGGCTTCCAAGCAGCTCTCAAGGAAACTCAGTTTTCACACTCTATGCTTAGTGCCCTTTGAGTGCATTATCTAGGAATGAACCTGGTAGAGCATCCCACACAAACGAATGCTCCACATGCGGGTTTCACATGCCACCAACTCCACATTCACAGGCAACTTCAGCGCCACAGCCATTTTCAGATAGCCCTCAATGCAAAGGCTCTAGACACAAATATTGGTGTGAGAGCTAATTCAATCAAGGAAACACTGCATGTTGGTGAAGGGCATATTGAAGAAGGATCAGCCGAGTGGTTCTTGTGGGAGAACAACTCCATTTGGCTCACTAACTTCACACACCATCAGGCTTCAAAGCAGCTCTCAAGGAAACTCAGTTTTCACACTCTATGCTTAGTGCCATTTGAGTGCATTATCTAGGAATGAACCTGGTAGAGCATCCCACACAAACGAATGCTCCACATGCGGGTTTCACATGCCACCAACTCCACATTCACAGGCAACTTCAGCGCCACAGCCGTTTTCAGATAGCCCTCAATGCAAAGCTCTAGACGCAAATATTGGTGTGAGAGCTAATTCAATCAAGGGAAACACTGCATGTTGGTGAAGGGCATATTGAAGAAGGATCAGCCGAGTGGTTCTTGTGGGAGAACAACTCCATTTGGCTCACTAACTTCACACACCATCATGCTTCCAAGCAGCTCTCAAGGAAACTCAGTTTTCACACTCTATGCTTAGTGCCCTTTAAGTTCCTAGGACTGAAATGAAGCTTGGTGAGCATCCCACACAAACGAATGCTCACATGCGGGTTTCACATGCCACCAACTCCGCATTCACAGCAACTTCAGCGTAATAGCCGTTTTCAGATAGCGCTCAATGCAAAGGCTCTAGACGCAAATATTGGTGTGAGAGCTTATTCAATCAAGGAAACACTGCATGTTGGTGAAGGGCATATTGAAGAAGGATCAGCCGAGTGGTTCTTGTGGAGAACAACTCCATTTGGCTCACTAACTTCACACACCATCAGGCTTCCAAGCAGCTCTCAAGGAAACTCAGTTTTCACACTCTATGCTTAGTGCCCTTTAAGTTCCTAGGACTGAAATAAAGCTTGGTGAGCATCCCACACAAACGAATGCTCCCCATGCGGGTTTCACATGCCACCAACTCCACATTCACAGGCAACTTCAGCGTCACAGCCGTTTTCAGATAGCCCTCAATGCAAAGGCTCTAGACGCAAATATTGGTATGAGAGCTTATTCAATCAAGGAAAACACTGCATGTTGGTGAAGGGCATATTGAAGAAGGATCAGGCCGAGTGGTTCTTGTGGGAGAACAACTCCATTTGGCTCACTAACTTCACACACCATCAGGCTTCCAAGCAGCTCTCAAGGAAACTCAGTTTTCACACTCTATGCTTAGTGCCCGTTGAGTGCATTATCTAGGAATGAACCTGGTAGAGCATCCCACACAAACCAATGCTCCACATGCGGGTTTCACATGCCACCAACTACACATTCACAGGCAACTTCAGCGCCACAGCCGTTTTCAGATAGCCCTCAATGCAAAGGCTCTAGACGCAAATATTGGTGTGAGAGCTAATTCAATCAAGGAAACACTGCATGTTGGTGAAGGGCATATTGAAGAAGGATCAGCCGAGTGGTTCTTGTGGGAGAACAACTCCATTTGGCTCACTAACTTCACACACCATCAGGCTTCCAAGCAGCTCTCAAGGAAACTCAGTTTTCACACTCTATGCTTAGTGCCCTTTGAGTGCATTATCTAGGAATGAACCTGGTAGAGCATCCCACACAAACGAATGCTCCACATGCGGGTTTCACCTGATACCAACTCCACATTCCCAGGCAACTTCAGCGTCACAGCGTTTTCAGATAGCCCTCAATGCAAAGGCTCTAGACGCAAATATTGGTGTGAGAGCTTATTCAATCAAGGAAACACTGCATGTTGGTGAAGGCATATTGAAGAAGGATCAGCCGAGTGGTTCTTGTGGAGAACAACTCCGTTTGGCTCACTAACTTCACACACCATCAGGCTTCCAAGCAGCTCTCAAGGAAACTCAGTTTTCACACTCTATGCTTAGTGCCCTTTGAGTTCCTAGGACTGAAATAAAGCTTGGTGAGCATCCCACACAAACGAATGCTCCACATGCGGGTTTCACATGCCACCAACTCCACATTCACAGGCAACTTCAGCGTCACAGCCGTTTTCAGATAGCCTCCAATGCAAAGGCTCTAGACGCAAATATTGGTATGAGAGCTTATTCAATCAAAGGAAACACTGCATATTGGTGAAGGGCATATTGAAGAAGGATCAGCCGAGTGGTTCTTGTGGGAGAACAACTCCCATTTGGCTCACTAACTTCACACACCATCAGGCTTCCAAGCAGCTCTCAAGGAAACTCACTTTTCACACTCTATGCTTAGTGCCCTTTAAGTGCCTAGGACTGAAATGAAGCTTGGTGAACATCCCACACAAACGAATGCTCCACATGCGGGTTTCACATGCACCAATTCCACATTCACAGGCAACTTCAGCGCCACAGCCGTTTTCAGATAGCCCTCAATGCAAAGGCTCTAGACGCAAATATTGGTGTGAGAGCTTATTCAATCAAGGAAACACTGCATGTTGGTGAAGGGCATATTGAAGAAGGATCAGCCGAGTGGTTCTTGTGGGAGAACAACTCCATTTGGCTCACTAACTTCACACACCATCAGGCTTCCAAGCAGCTCTCAAGGAAACTCAGTTTTCATACTCTATGCTTAGTGCCATTTGAGTGCATTATCTAGGAATGAACCTGGTAGAGCATCCCACACAAACGAATGCTCCACATGCGGGTTTCACATGCCACCTACTCCACATTCACAGGCAACTTCAGCGCGACAGCCGTTTTCAGATAGCCCTCAATGCAAAGGCTCTAGACGCAAATATGGTGTGAGAGCTTATTCAATCAAGGAAACACTGCATGTTGGTGAAGGGCATATTGAAGAAGGATCAGCCGAGTGGTTCTTGTGGGAGAACAACTCCATTTGGCTCACTAACTTCACACACCATCATGCTTCAAAGCAGCTCTCAAGGAAACTCAGTTTCACACTCTATGCTTAGTGCCCTTTAAGTTCCTAGGACTGAAATGAAGCTTGGTGAGCATCCCACACAAACGAATGCTCCACATGCGGGTTTCACATGCCACCAACTCCACATTCACAAGCAACTTCAGCGTCGACAGCCGTTTTCAGATAGCCCTCAATGCAAAGGCTCTAGACGCAAATATTGGTGTGAGAGCTTATTCAATCAAGGAAACACTGCATGTTGGTGAAGGGCATATTGAAGAAGGATCAGCCGAGTGGTTCTTGTGGGAGAACAACTCCATTTGGCTCACTAACTTCACACACCATCAGGCTTCCAAGCAGCTCTCAAGGAAACTCAGTTTTCACACTCTATGCTTAGTGCCCTTTGAGTGCATTATGTAGGAATGAACCTGGTAAAGCATCCCACACAAACCAATGCTCCACATGCGGGTTTCACATGCCACCTACTCCACATTCACAGGCAACTTCAGCGCCACAGCCGTTTTCAGATAGCCCTCAATGCAAAGGCTCTAGACGCAAATATTGGTGTGAGAGCTAATTCAATCAAGGAAACACTGCATGTTGGTGAAAGGCATATTGAAGAAGGATCAGCCGAGTGGTTCTTGTGGGAGAACAACTCCATTTGGCTCACTAACTTCACACACCATCAGGCTTCCAAGCAGCTCTCAAGGAAACTCAGTTTTCACACTCTATGCTTAGTGCCCTTTGAGTGCATTATCTAGGAATGAACCTGGTAGAGCATCCCACACAAACGAATGCTCCACATGCGGGTTTCACATGCCACCTACTCCACATTCACAGGCAACTTCAGCGCCACAGCCGTTTTCAGATAGCCCTCAATGCAAAGGCTCTAGACGCAAATATTGGTGTGAGAGCTAATTCAATCAAGGAAACACTGCATGTTGGTGAAGGGCATATTGAAGAAGGATCAGCCGAGTGGTTCTTGTGGGAGAACAACTCCATTTGGCTCACTAACTTCACACACCATCATGCTTCCAAGCAGCTCTCAAGGAAACTCAGTTTTCACACTCTATGCTTAGTGCCCTATAAGTTTCTAGGACTGAAATGAAGCTTGGTGAGCATCCCACACAAACGAATGCTCCACATGCGGGTTTCACATGCCACCAACTCCGCATTCACAGGCAACTTCAGCGTCACAGCCGTTTTCAGATAGCCCTCAATGCAAAGGCTCTAGACGCAAATATTGGTGTGAGAGCTAATTCAATCAAGGAAACACTGCATGTTGGTGAAGGGCATATTGAAGAAGGATCAGCCGAGTGGTTCTTGTGGGAGAACAACTCCATTTGGCTCACTAACTTCACACACCATCAGGCTTCCAAGCAGCTCTCAAGGAAACTCAGTTTTCACAATCTATGCTTAGTGCCCTTTGAGTGCATTATCTAGGAATGAACCTGGTAGAGCATTCCACACAAACGAATGCTCCACATGTGGGTTTCACATGCCACCAACTCCACATTCACAGGCAACTTCAGCGCCACAGCCGTTTTCAGATAGCCCTCAATGCAAAGGCTCTAGACGCAAATATTGGTGTGAGAGCTAATTCAATCAAGGAAACACTGCATGTTGGTGAAGGGCATATTGAAGAAGGATCAGCCGAGTGGTTCTTGTGGGAGAACAACTCCATTTGGCTCACTAACTTAACACACCATCAGGCTTCCAAGCAGCTCTCAAGGAAACTCAGTTTTCACACTCTATGCTTAGTGCCCTTTGAGTGCATTATCTAGGAATGAACCTGGTAGAGCATCCCACACAAACGAATGCTCCACATGCGGGTTTCACATGCCACCAACTCCACATTCACAGGCAACTTCAGCGTCACAGCCGTTTTCAGATAGCCCTCAATGCAAAGGCTCTAGACGCAAATATTGGTGTGAGAGCTAATTCAATCAAGGAAACACTGCATGTTGGTGAAGGGCATATTGAAGAAGGATCAGCCGAGTGGTTCTTGTGGGAGAACAACTCCATTTGGCTCACTAACTTCACACACCATCAGGCTTCCAAGCAGCTCTCAAGGAAACTCAGTTTTCACACTCTATGCTTAGTGCCCTTTAAGTTCCTAGGACTGAAATAAAGCTTGGTGAGCATCCCACACAAACGAATGCTCCCCATGCGGGTTTCACATGCCACCAACTCCACATTCACAGGCAACTTCAGCGTCACAGCCGTTTTCAGATAGCCCTCAATGCAAAGGCTCTAGACGCAAATATTGGTATGAGAGCTTATTCAATCAAGGAAAACACTGCATGTTGGTGAAGGGCATATTGAAGAAGGATCAGCCGAGTGGTTCTTGTGGGAGAACAACTCCATTTGGCTCACTAACTTCACACACCATCAGGCTTCCAAGCAGCTCTCAAGGAAACTCAGTTTTCACACTCTATGCTTAGTGCCCTTTGAGTGCCTAGGACTGAAATGAAGCTTGGTGAGCATCCCACACAAACGAATGCTCCACATGCGGGTTTCACATGCCACCAATTCCACATTCACAGGCAACTTCAGCGCCACAGCCGTTTTCAGATAGCCCTCAATGCAAAGGCTCTAGACGCAAATATTGGTGTGAGAGCTTATTCAATCAAGGAAACACTGCATGTTGGTGAAGGGCATATTGAAGAAGGATCAGCCGAGTGGTTCTTGTGGGAGAACAACTCCATTTGGCTCACTAACTTCACACACCATCATGCTTCAAAGCAGCTCTCAAGGAAACTCAGTTTTCACACTCTATGCTTAGTGCCCTTTAAGTTCCTAGGACTGAAATGAAGCTTGGTGAGCATCCCACACAAACGAATGCTCCACATGCGGGTTTCACATGCCACCAACTCCACATTCACAAGCAACTTCAGCGTCACCGCCGTTTTCAGATAGCCCTCAATGCAAAGGCTCTAGAAGCAAATATTGGTGTGAGAGCTTATTCAATCAAGGAAACACTGCATGTTGGTGAAGGGCATATTGAAGAAGGATCAGCCGAGTGGTTCTTGTGGGAGAACAACTCCATTTGGCTCACTAACTTCACACACCATCAGGCTTCCAAGCAGCTCTCAAGGAAACTCAGTTTTCACACTCTATGCTTAGTGCCCTTTGAGTGCATTATCTAGGAATGAACCTGGTAGAGCATCCCACACAAACGAATGCTCCACATGCGGGTTTCACATGCCACCAACTCCACATTCACAGGCAACTTCAGCGCCACAGCCGTTTTCAGATAGCCCTCAATGCAAAGGCTCTAGACGCAAATATTGGTGTGAGAGCTAATTCAATCAAGGAAACACTGCATGTTGGTGAAGGGCATATTGAAGAAGGATCAGCCGAGTGGTTCTTGTGGGAGAACAACTCCATTTGGCTCACTAACTTCACACACCATCAGGCTTCCAAGCAGCTCTCAAGGAAACTCAGTTTTCACACTCTATGCTTAGTGCCCTATAAGTTCCTAGGACTGAAATGAAGCTTGGTGAGCATCCCACACAAACGAATGCTCCACATGCGGGTTTCACATGCCACCAACTCCGCATTCACAGGCAACTTCAGCGTCACAGCCGTTTTCAGATAGCCCTCAATGCAAAGGCTCTAGACGCAAATATTGGTGTGAGAGCTAATTCAATCAAGGAAACACTGCATGTTGGTGAAGGGCATATTGAAGAAGGATCAGCCGAGTGGTTCTTGTGGGAGAACAACTCCATTTGGCTCACTAACTTCACACACCATCAGGCTTCCAAGCAGCTCTCAAGGAAACTCAGTTTTCACACTCTATGCTTAGTGCCCATTGAGTGCATTATCTAGGAATGAACCTGGTAGAGCATTCCACACAAACGAATGCTCCACATGTGGGTTTCACATGCCACCAACTCCACATTCACAGGCAACTTCAGCGCCACAGCCGTTTTCAGATAGCCCTCAATGCAAAGGCTCTAGACGCAAATATTGGTGTGAGAGCTAATTCAATCAAGGAAACACTGCATGTTGGTGAAGGGCATATTGAAGAAGGATCAGCCGAGTGGTTCTTGTGGGAGAACAACTCCATTTGGCTCACTAACTTCACACACCATCAGGCTTCCAAGCAGCTCTCAAGGAAACTCAGTTTTCACACTCTATGCTTAGTGCCCTTTGAGTGCCTAGGACTGAAATGAAGCTTGGTGAGCATCCCACACAAACGAATGCTCCACATGCGGGTTTCACATGCCACCAACTCCACATTCACAGGCAACTTCAGCGCCACAGCCGTTTTCATATAGCCCTCAATGCAAAGGCTCTAGACGCAAATATTGGTGTGAGAGCTAATTCAATCAAGGAAACACTGCATGTTGGTGAAGGGCATATTGAAGAAGGATCAGCCGAGTGGTTCTTGTGGGAGAACAACTCCATTTGGCTCACTAACTTCACACACCATCAGGCTTCCAAGCAGCTCTCAAGGAAACTCAGTTTTCACACTCTATGCTTAGTGCCCGTTGAGTGCATTATCTAGGAATGAACCTGGTAGAGCATCCCACACAAACCAATGCTCCACATGCGGGTTTCACATGCCACCAACTCCACATTCACAGGCAACTTCAGCGCCACAGCCGTTTTCAGATAGCCCTCAATGCAAAGGCTCTAGACGCAAATATTGGTGTGAGAGCTAATTCAATCAAGGAAACACTGCATGTTGGTGAAGGGCATATTGAAGAAGGATCAGCCGAGTGGTTCTTGTGGGAGAACAACTCCATTTGGCTCACTAACTTCACACACCATCAGGCTTCCAAGCAGCTCTCAAGGAAACTCAGTTTTCACACTCTATGCTTAGTGCCCTTTGAGTGCATTATCTAGGAATGAACCTGGTAGAGCATCCCACACAAACGAATGCTCCACATGCGGGTTTCACATGCCACCAACTCCACATTCACAGGCAACTTCAGCGTCACAGCCGTTTTCAGATAGCCCTCAATGCAAAGGCTCTAGATGTAAATATTGGTGTGAGAGCTTATTCAATCAAGGAAACACTGCATGTTGGTGAAGGGCATATTGAAGAAGGATCAGCCGAGTGGTTCTTGTGGGAGAACAACTCCGTTTGGCTCACTAACTTCACACACCATCAGGCTTCCAAGCAGCTCTCAAGGAAACTCAGTTTTCACACTCTATGCTTAGTGCCCTTTAAGTTCCTAGGACTGAAATAAAGCTTGGTGAGCATCCCACACAAACGAATGCTCCACATGCGGGTTTCACATGCCACCAACTCCACATTCACAGGCAACTTCAGCGTCACAGCCGTTTTCAGATAGCCCTCAATGCAAAGGCTCTAGAAGCAAATATTGGTATGAGAGCTTATTCAATCAAGGAAACACTGCATGTTGGTGAAGGGCATATTGAAGAAGGATCAGCCGAGTGGTTCTTGTGGGAGAACAACTCCATTTGGCTCACTAGCTTCACACACCATCAGGCTTCCAAGCAGCTCTCAAGGAAACTCAGTTTTCACACTCTATGCTTAGTGCCCTTTGAGTGCCTAGGACTGAAATGAAGCTTGGTGAGCATCCCACACAAACGAATGCTCCACATGCGGGTTTCACATGCCACCAATTCCACATTCACAGGCAACTTCAGCGCCACAGCCGTTTTCAGATAGCCCTCAATGCAAAGGCTCTAGACGCAAATATTGGTGTGAGAGCTTATTCAATCAAGGAAACACTGCATGTTGGTGAAGGGCATATTGAAGAAGGATCAGCCGAGTGGTTCTTGTGGGAGAACAACTCCATTTGGCTCACTAACTTCACACACCATCAGGCTTCCAAGCAGCTCTCAAGGAAACTCAGTTTTCATACTCTATGCTTAGTGCCCTTTGAGTGCATTATCTAGGAATGAACCTGGTAGAGCATCCCACACAAACGAATGCTCCACATGCGGGTTTCACATGCCACCTACTCCACATTCACAGGCAACTTCAGCGCCACAGCCGTTTTCAGATAGCCCTCAATGCAAAGGCTCTAGACGCAAATATTGGTGTGAGAGCTTATTCAATCAAGGAAACACTGCATGTTGGTGAAGGGCATATTGAAGAAGGATCAGCCGAGTGGTTCTTGTGGGAGAACAACTCCATTTGGCTCACTAACTTCACACACCATCATGCTTCAAAGCAGCTCTCAAGGAAACTCAGTTTTCACACTCTATGCTTAGTGCCCTTTAAGTTCCTAGGACTGAAATGAAGCTTGGTGAGCATCCCACACAAACGAATGCTCCACATGCGGGTTTCACATGCCACCAACTCCACATTCACAAGCAATTTCAGCGTCACAGCCGTTTTCAGAGAGCCCTCAATGCAAAGGCTCTAGACGCAAATATTGGTGTGAGAGCTAATTCAATCAAGGAAACACTGCATGTTGGTGAAGGGCATATTGAAGAAGGATCAGCCGAGTGGTTCTTGTGGGAGAACAACTCCATTTGGCTCACTAGCTTCACACACCATCAGGCTTCCAAGCAGCTCTCAAGGAAACTCAGTTTTCACACTCTATGCTTAGTGCCCTTTGAGTGCCTAGGACTGAAATGAAGCTTGGTGAGCATCCCACACAAACGAATGCTCCACATGCGGGTTTCACATGCCACCAATTCCACATTCACAGGCAACTTCAGCGCCACAGCCGTTTTCAGATAGCCCTCAATGCAAAGGCTCTAGACGCAAATATTGGTGTGAGAGCTTATTCAATCAAGGAAACACTGCATGTTGGTGAAGGGCATATTGAAGAAGGATCAGCCGAGTGGTTCTTGTGGGAGAACAACTCCATTTGGCTCACTAACTTCACACACCATCAGGCTTCCAAGCAGCTCTCAAGGAAACTCAGTTTTCATACTCTATGCTTAGTGCCCTTTGAGTGCATTATCTAGGAATGAACCTGGTAGAGCATCCCACACAAACGAATGCTCCACATGCGGGTTTCACATGCCACCTACTCCACATTCACAGGCAACTTCAGCGCCACAGCCGTTTTCAGATAGCCCTCAATGCAAAGGCTCTAGACGCAAATATTGGTGTGAGAGCTAATTCAATCAAGGAAACACTGCATGTTGGTGAAGGGCATATTGAAGAAGGATCAGCCGAGTGGTTCTTGTGGGAGAACAACTCCATTTGGCTCACTAACTTCACACACCATCATGCTTCAAAGCAGCTCTCAAGGAAACTCAGTTTTCACACTCTATGCTTAGTGCCCTTTAAGTTCCTAGGACTGAAATGAAGCTTGGTGAGCATCCCACACAAACGAATGCTCCACATGCGGGTTTCACATGCCACCAACTCCACATTCACAAGCAATTTCAGCGTCACAGCCGTTTTCAGAGAGCCCTCAATGCAAAGGCTCTAGACGCAAATATTGGTGTGAGAGCTTATTCAATCAAGGAAACACTGCATGTTGGTGAAGGGCATATTGAAGAAGGATCAGCCGAGTGGTTCTTGTGGGAGAACAACTCCATTTGGCTCACTAACTTCACACACCATCAGGCTTCCAAGCAGCTCTCAAGGAAACTCAGTTTTCACACTCTATGCTTAGTGCCCTTTGAGTGCATTATCTAGGAATGAACCTGGTAGAGCATCCCACACAAACCAATGCTCCACATGCGGGTTTCACATGCCACCTACTCCACATTCACAGGCAACTTCAGCGCCACAGCCATTTTCAGATAGCCCTCAATGCAAAGGCTCTAGACGCAAATATTGGTGTGAGAGCTAATTCAATCAAGGAAACACTGCATGTTGGTGAAAGGCATATTGAAGAAGGATCAGCCGAGTGGTTCTTGTGGGAGAACAACTCCATTTGGCTCACTAACTTCACACACCATCAGGCTTCCAAGCAGCTCTCAAGGAAACTCAGTTTTCACACTCTATGCTTAGTGCCCTTTGAGTGCATTATCTAGGAATGAACCTGGTAGAGCATCCCACACAAACGAATGCTCCACATGCGGGTTTCACATGCCACCAATTCCACATTCACAGGCAACTTCAGCGCCACAGCCGTTTTCAGATAGCCCTCAATGCAAAGGCTCTAAACTCAAATATTGGTGTGAGAGTTTATTCAATCAAGGAAACACTGCATGTTGGTGAAGGGCATATTGAAGAAGGATCAGCCGAGTGGTTCTTGTGGGAGAACAACTCCATTTGGCTCACTAACTTCACACACCATCATGCTTCAAAGCAGCTCTCAAGGAAACTCAGTTTTCACACTCTATGCTTAGTGCCCTTTGAGTGCCTAGGACTGAAATGAAGCTTGGTGAGCATCCCACACAAACGAATGCTCCACATGCGGGTTTCACATGCCACCAACTCCACATTCACAAGCAATTTCAGCGTCACAGCCGTTTTCAGATAGCCCTCAATGCAAAGGCTCTAGACGCAAATATTGGTGTGAGAGCTTATTCAATCAAGGAAACACTGCATGTTGGTGAAGGGCATATTGAAGAAGGATCAGCCGAGTGGTTCTTGTGGGAGAACAACTCCATTTGGCTCACTAACTTCACACACCATCAGGCTTCCAAGCAGCTCTCAAGGAAACTCAGTTTTCACACTCTATGCTTAGTGCCCTTTGAGTGCATTATCTAGGAATGAACCTTGTAAAGCATCCCACACAAACCAATGCTCCACATGCGGGTTTCACATGCCACCTACTCCACATTCACAGGCAACTTCAGCGCCACAGCCATTTTCAGATAGCCCTCAATGCAAAGGCTCTAGACGCAAATAATGTTGTGAGAGCTAATTCAATCAAGGAAACACTGCATGTTGGTGAAAGGCATATTGAAGAAGGATCAGCCGAGTGGTTCTTGTGGGAGAACAACTCCATTTGGCTCACTAACTTCACACACCATCAGGCTTCCAAGCAGCTCTCAAGGAAACTCAGTTTTCACACTCTATGCTTAGTGCCCTTTGAGTGCATTATCTAGGAATGAACCTGGTAGAGCATCCCACACAAACGAATGCTCCACATGCGGGTTTCACATGCCACCAATTCCACATTCACAGGCAACTTCAGCGCCACAGCCGTTTTCAGATAGCCCTCAATGCAAAGGCTCTAAACTCAAATATTGGTGTGAGAGTTTATTCAATCAAGGAAACACTGCATGTTGGTGAAGGGCATATTGAAGAAGGATCAGCCGAGTGGTTCTTGTGGGAGAACAACTCCATTTGGCTCACTAACTTCACACACCATCATGGTTCAAAGCAGCTCTCAAGGAAACTCAGTTTTCACACTCTATGCTTAGTGCCCTTTGAGTGCCTAGGACTGAAATGAAGCTTGGTGAGCATCCCACACAAACCAATGCTCCACATGCGGGTTTCACATGCCACCAACTCCACATTCACAAGCAATTTCAGCGTCACAGCCATTTTCAGATAGCCCTCAATGCAAAGGCTCTAGACGCAAATATTGGTGTGAGAGCTTATTCAATCAAGGAAACACTGCATGTTGGTGAAGGGCATATTGAAGAAGGATCAGCCGAGTGGTTCTTGTGGGAGAACAACTCCATTTGGCTCACTAACTTCACACACCATCAGGCTTCCAAGCAGCTCTCAAGGAAACTCAGTTTTCACACTCTATGCTTAGTGCCCTTTGAGTGCATTATCTAGGAATGAACCTGGTAAAGCATCCCACACAAACCAATGCTCCACATGCGGGTTTCACATGCCACCTACTCCACATTCACAGGCAACTTCAGCGCCACAGCCATTTTCAGATAGCCCTCAATGCAAAGGCTCTAGACGCAAATATTGGTGTGAGAGCTAATTCAATCAAGGAAACACTGCATGTTGGTGAAAGGCATATTGAAGAAGGATCAGCCGAGTGGTTCTTGTGGGAGAACAACTCCATTTGGCTCACTAACTTCACACACCATCAGGCTTCCAAGCAGCTCTCAAGGAAACTCAGTTTTCACACTCTATGCTTAGTGCCCTTTGAGTGCATTATCTAGGAATGAACCTGGTAGAGCATCCCACACAAACGAATGCTCCACATGCGGGTTTCACATGCCACCAATTCCACATTCACAGGCAACTTCAGCGCCACAGCCGTTTTCAGATAGCCCTCAATGCAAAGGCTCTAAACTCAAATATTGGTGTGAGAGTTTATTCAATCAAGGAAACACTGCATGTTGGTGAAGGGCATATTGAAGAAGGATCAGCCGAGTGGTTCTTGTGGGAGAACAACTCCATTTGGCTCACTAACTTCACACACCATCATGCTTCAAAGCAGCTCTCAAGGAAACTCAGTTTTCACACGCTATGCTTAGTGCCCTTTGAGTTCCTAGGACTGAAATGAAGCTTGGTGAGCATCCCACACAAACGAATGCTCCACATGTGGGTTTCACATGCCACCAACTCCACATTCACAGGCAACTTCAGCGCCACAGCCGTTTTCAGATAGCCCTCAATGCAAAGGCTCTAGACGCAAATATTGGTGTGAGAGCTTATTCCATCAAGGAAACACTGCATGTTGGTGAAGTGCTTATTGACGAAGCATCAGCCGAGTGGTTCTTGTGGGAGAACAACTCCATTTGGCTCACTAACTTCACACACCATCAGGCTTCCAAGCAGCTCTCAAGGAAACTCAGTTTTCACACTCTATGCTTAGTGCCCTTTGAGTGCATTATCTAGGAATGAACCTGGTAGAGCATCCCACACAAACGAATGCTCCACATGCGGGTTTCACATGCCACCAACTCCACATTCACAGGCAACTTTAGCGCCACAGCCGTTTTCAGATAGCCCTCAATGCAAAGGCTCTAGACGCAAATATTGGTGTGAGAGCTAATTCAATCAAGGAAACACTGCATGTTGGTGAAAGGCATATTGAAGAAGGATCAGCCGAGTGGTTCTTGTGGGAGAACAACTCCATTTGGCTCACTAACTTCACACACCATCAGGCTTCCAAGCAGCTCTCAAGGAAACTCAGTTTTCACACTCTATGCTTACTGCCCTATAAGTTCCTAGGACTGAAATGAAGCTTGGTGAGCATCCCACACAAACGAATGCTCCACATGCGGGTTTCACATGCCACCAACTCCGCATTCACAGGCAACTTCAGCGTCACAGCCGTTTTCAGATAGCCCTCAATGCAAAGGCTCTAGACGCAAATATTTGTGTGAGAGCTTATTCAATCAAGGAAACACTGCATGTTGGTGAAGGGCATATTGAAGAAGGATCAGCCGAGTGGTTCTTGTGGGAGAACAACTCCATTTGGCTCACTAACTTCACACACCATCAGGCTTCCAAGCAGCTCTCAAGGAAACTCAGTTTTCACACTCTATGCTTAGTGCCCATTGAGTGCATTATCTAGGAATGAACCTGGTAGAGCATTCCACACAAACGAATGCTCCACATGTGGGTTTCACATGCCACCAACTCCACATTCACAGGCAACTTCAGCGCCACAGCCGTTTTCAGATAGCCCTCAATGCAAAGGCTCTAGACGCAAATATTGGTGTGAGAGCTAATTCAATCAAGGAAACACTGCATGTTGGTGAAGGGCATATTGAAGAAGGATCAGCCGAGTGGTTCTTGTGGGAGAACAACTCCATTTGGCTCACTAACTTCACAAACCATCAGGCTTCCAAGCAGCTCTCAAGGAAACTCAGTTTTCACACTCTATGCTTAGTGCCCTTTGAGTGCATTATCTAGGAATGATCCTGGTAGAGCATCCCACACAAACGGATGCTCCACATGCGGGTTTCACATGCGACCTACTCCACATTCACAGGCAACTTCAGCGCCACAGCCGTTTTCAGATAGCCCTCAATGCAAAGGCTCTAGACGCAAATATTGGTGTGAGAGCTTATTCCATCAAGGAAACACTGCATGTTGGTGAAGGGCATATTGAAGAAGGATCAGCCGAGTGGTTCTTGTGGGAGAACAACTCCATTTGGCTCACTAACTTCACACACCATCATGCTTCAAAGCAGCTCTCAAGGAAACTCAGTTTTCAAACTCTATGCTTAGTGCTCTTTGAGTGCCTAGGACTGAAATGAAGCTTGGTGAGCATCCCACACAAACGAATGCTCCACATGCGGGTTTCACATGCCACCTACTCCACATTCACAGGCAACTTCAGCGCCACAGCCGTTTTCAGATAGCCCTCAATGCAAAGGCTCTAGACGCAAATATTGGTGTGAGAGCTAATTCAATCAAGGAAACACTGCATGTTGGTGAAGGGCATATTGAAGAAGGATCAGCCGAGTGGTTCTTGTGGGAGAACAACTCCATTTGGCTCACTAACTTCACACACCATCAGGCTTCCAAGCAGCTCTCAAGGAAACTCAGTTTTCACACTCTATGCTTAGTGCCCTTTGAGTGCATTATCTAGGAATGAACCTGGTAGAGCATCCCACACAAACGAATGCTCCACATGCGGGTTTCACATGCCACCAACTCCACATTCACAGGCAACTTCAGCGCCACAGCCGTTTTCAGATAGCCCTCAATGCAAAGGCTCTAGACGCAAATATTGGTGTGAGAGCTAATTCAATCAAGGAAACACTGCATGTTGGTGAAGGGCATATTGAAGAAGGATCAGCCGAGTGGTTCTTGTGGGAGAACAACTCCATTTGGCTCACTAACTTCACACACCATCAGGCTTCCAAGCAGCTCTCAAGGAAACTCTGTTTTCACGCTCTATGCTTAGTGCCCTTTGAGTGCCTAGGACTGAAATGAACCTGGTAAAGCATCCCACACAAACGAATGCTCCACATGCGGGTTTCACATGCCACCTACTCCACATTCACAGGCAACTTCAGCGCCACAGCCGTTTTCAGATAGCCCTCAATGCAAAGGCTCTAGACGCAAATATTGGTGTGAGAGCTTATTCAATCAAGGAAACACTGCATGTTGGTGAAGGGCATATTGAAGAAGGATCAGCCAAGTGGTTCTTGTGGGAGAACAACTCCATTTGGCTCACTGACTTTACACACCATCATGCTTCAAAGCAGCTCTCAAGGAAACTCAGTTTTCACACTCTATGCTTAGTGCCCTCTAAGTTCCTAGGACTGAAATGAAGCTTGGTGAGCATCCCACACAAACGAATGCTCCACATGCGGGTTTCACATGCCACCAACTCCACATTCACAGGCAACTTCAGCGCCACAGCCGTTTTCAGATAGCCCTCAATGCAAAGGCTCTAGACGCAAATAATAGTGTGAGAGATTATTCAATCAAGGAAACACTGCATGTTGGTGAAGGGCATATTGAAGAAGGATCAGCCGAGTGGTTCTTGTGGGAGAACAACTCCATTTGGCTCACTAACTTCACACAATATCAGGCTTCCAAGCAGCTCTCAAGGAAACTCTGTTTTCACGCTCTATGCTTAGTGCCCTTTGAGTGCATTATCTAGGAATGAACCTGGTAGAGCATCCCACACAAACGAATGCTCCACATGCGGGTTTCACATGCCACCTACTCCACATTCACAGGCAACTTCAGCGCCACAGCCATTTTCAGATAGCCCTCAATGCAAAGGCTCTAGACGCAAATATTGGTGTGAGAGCTTATTCAATCAAGGAAACACTGCATGTTGGTGAAGGGCATATTGAAGAAGGATCAGCCGAGTGGTTCTTGTGGGAGAACAACTCCATTTGGCTCACTGACTTTACACACCATCATGCTTCAAAGCAGCTCTCAAGGAAACTCAGTTTTCACACTCTATGCTTAGTGCCCTCTAAGTTCCTAGGACTGAAATGAAGCTTGGTGAGCATCCCACACAAACGAATGCTCCACATGCGGGTTTCACATGCCACCAACTCCACATTCACAGGCAACTTCAGCGCCACAGCCGTTTTCAGATAGCCCTCAATGCAAAGGCTGAAGACGCAAATATTGGTGTGAGAGCTAATTCAATCAACGAAACACTGCATGTTGGTGAAGGGCATATTGAAGAAGGATCAGCCGAGTGGTTCTTGTGGGAGAACAACTCCATTTGGCTCACTAACTTCACACACCATCAGGCTTCCAAGCAGCTCTCAAGGAAACTCAGTTTTCACACTCTATGCTTAGTGCCCTTTGAGTGCATTATCTAGGAATGAACCTGGTAGAGCATCCCACACATACGAATGCTCCACATGCGGGTTTCACATGCCACCTACTCCACATTCACAGGCAACTTCAGCGCCACAGCCGTTTTCAGATAGCCCTCAATGCAAAGGCTCTAGACGCAAATATTGGTGTGAGAGCTAATTCAATCAAGGAAACACTGCATGTTGGTGAAGGGCATATTGAAGAAGGATCAGCCGAGTGGTTCTTGTGGGAGAACAACTCCATTTGGCTCACTAACTTCACACACCATCAGGCTTCCAAGCAGCTCTCAAGGAAACTCAGTTTTCACACTCTATGCTTAGTGCCCTTTGAGTGCATTATCTAGGAATGAACCTGGTAGAGCATCCCACACAAACGAATGCTCCACATGCGGGTTTCACATGCCACCAATTCCACATTCACAGGCTACTTCAGCGCCACAGCCGTTTTCAGATAGCCCTCAATGCAAAGGCTCTAGACGCAAATATTGGTGTGAGAGCTTATTCAATCAAGGAAACACTGCATGTTGGTGAAGGGCATATTGAAGAAGGATCAGCTGAGAGGTTCTTGTGGGAGAACAACTCCATTTGGCTCACTAACTTCACACACCCTCAGGCTTCCAAGCAGCTCTCAAGGAAACTCAGTTTTCACACTCTATGCTTAGTGCCCTTTAAGTTCCTAGGACTGAAATGAAGCTTGGTGAGCATCCCACATAAACGAATGCTCCACATGCGGGTTTCACATGCCACCTACTCCACATTCACAGGCAACTTCAGCGTCACAGCCGTTTTCAGATAGCCCTCAATGCAAAGGCTCTAGACGCAAATATTGGTGTGAGAGCTTATTCAATCAAGGAAACACTGCATGTTGGTGAAGTGCTTATTGACGAAGCATCAGCCTAGTGGTTCTTGTGGGAGAACAACACCATTTGGCTCACTAACTTCACACACCATCAGGCTTCCAAGCAGCTCTCAAGGAAACTCAGTTTTCACACTCTATGCTTAGTGCTCTTTGAGTGCCTAGAACTGAAATGAAGCTGTTAGAGCATCCCACACAAACGAATGCTCCACATGCGGGTTTCACATGCCACCAACTCCACATTCACAGGCAACTTTAGCGTCACAGCCGTTTTCAGATAGCCCTCAATGCAAAGGCTCTAGACGCAAATATTGGTGTGGAGAGCTAATTCAATCAAGGAAACACTGCATGTTGGTGAAGGGCATATTGAAGAAGGATCAGCCGAGTGGTTCTTGTGGGAGAACAACTCCATTTGGCTCACTAACTTCACACACATCACGCTTCCAAGCAGCTCTCAAGGAAACTCAGTTTTCACACTCTATGCTTAGTGCCCTTTGAGTGCATTATCTAGGAATAAACCTGGTAGAGCATCCCACACAAACGAATGCTCCACATGCGTGTTTCACATGCCACCAACTCCACATTCACAGGCAACTTCAGCGCCACAGCCGTTTTCAGATAGCCCTCAATGCAAAGGCTCTAGACGCAAATATTGGTGTGAGAGCTAATTCAATCAAGGAAACACTACATGTTGGTGAAGGGCATATTGAAGAAGGATCAGCCGAGTGGTTCTTGTGGGAGAACAACTCCATTTGGCTCACTAACTTCACACACCATCAGGCTTCCAAGCAGCTCTCAAGGAAACTCAGTTTTCACACTCTATGCTTAGTGCCCTTTGAGTGCATTATCTAGGAATAAACCTGGTAGAGCATCCCACACAAACGAATGCTCCACATGCGGGTTTCACATGCCACCAACTCCACATTCTCAGACAACTTCAGCGCCACAGCCGTTTTCAGATAGCCCTCAATGCAAAGGCTCTAGACGCAAATATTGGTGTGAGAGCTAATTCAATCAAGGAAACACTGCATGTTGGTGAAGGGCATATTGAAGAAGGATCAGCCGAGTGGTTCTTGTGGGAGAACAACTCCATTTGGCTCACTAACTTCACACACCCTCAGGCTTCCAAGCAGCTCTCAAGGAAACTCAGTTTTCACACTCTATGCTTAGTGCCCTTTGAGTGCATTATCTAGGAATGAACCTGGTAGAGCATCCCACAAAAACGAATGCTCCACATGCGGGTTTCACATGCCACCTACTCCACATTCACAGGCAACTTCAGCGCCACAGCCGTTTTCAGATAGCCCTCAATGCAAAGGCTCTAGACGCAAATATTGGTGTGAGAGCTAATTCAATCAAGGAAACACTGCATGTTGGTGAAGGGCATATTGAAGAAGGATCAGCCGAGTGGTTCTTGTGGGAGAACAACTCCATTTGGCTCACTAACTTCACACACCCTCAGGCTTCCAAGCAGCTCTCAAGGAAACTCAGTTTTCACACTCTATGCTTAGTGCCCTTTGAGTGCATTATCTAGGAATGAACCTGGTAGAGCATCCCACACAAACGAATGCTCCACATGCGGGTTTCACATGCCACCAACTCCACATTCACAGACAACTTCAGTGCCACAGCCGTTTTCAGATAGCCCTCAATGCAAAGGCTCTAGACGCAAATATTGGTGTGAGAACTTATTCAATCAAGGAAACACTGCATGTTGGTGAAGGGCATATTGAAGAAGGATCAGCCGAGTGGTTCTTGTGGGAGAACAACTCCATTTGGCTCACTAACTTCACACACCCTCAGGCTTCCAAGCAGCTCTCAAGGAAACTCAGTTTTCACACTCTATGCTTAGTGCCCTTTGAGTGCATTATCTAGGAATGATCCTGGTAGAGCATCCCACACAAACCAATGCTCCACATGCGGGTTTCACATGCGACCTACTCCACATTCACAGGCAACTTCAGCGCCACAGCCGTTTTCAGATAGCCCTCAATGCAAAGGCTCTAGACGCAAATATTGGTGTGAGAGCTTATTCCATCAAGGAAACACTGCATGTTGGTGAAGGGCATATTGAAGAAGGATCAGCCGAGTGGTTCTTGTGGGAGAACAACTCCATTTGGCTCACTAACTTCACACACCATCATGCTTCAAAGCAGCTCTCAAGGAAACTCAGTTTTCAAACTCTATGCTTAGTGCTCTTTGAGTGCCTAGGACTAAAATGAAGCTTGGTGAGCATCCCACACAAACGAATGCTCCACATGCGGGTTTCACATGCCACCTACTCCACATTCACAGGCAACTTCAGCGCCACAGCCGTTTTCAGATAGCCCTCAATGCAAAGGCTCTAGACGCAAATATTGGTGTGAGAGCTAATTCAATCAAGGAAACACTGCATGTTGGTGAAGGGCATATTGAAGAAGGATCAGCCGAGTGGTTCTTGTGGGAGAACAACTCCATTTGGCTCACTAACTTCACACACCATCAGGCTTCCAAGCAGCTCTCAAGGAAACTCAGTTTTCACAATCTATGCTTAGTGCCCTTTGAGTGCATTATCTAGGAATGAACCTGGTAGAGCATCCCACACAAACGAATGCTCCACATGCGGGTTTCACATGCCACCAACTCCACATTCACAGGCAACTTCAGCGCCACAGCCGTTTTCAGATAGCCCTCAATGCAAAGGCTCTAGACGCAAATATTGGTGTGAGAGCTAATTCAATCAAGGAAACACTGCATGTTGGTGAAGGGCATATTGAAGAAGGATCAGCCGAGTGGTTCTTGTGGGAGAACAACTCCATTTGGCTCACTAACTTCACACACCATCAGGCTTCCAAGCAGCTCTCAAGGAAACTCTGTTTTCACGCTCTATGCTTAGTGCCCTTTGAGTGCCTAGGACTGAAATGAACCTGGTAAAGCATCCCACACAAACGAATGCTCCACATGCGGGTTTCACATGCCACCTACTCCACATTCACAGGCAACTTCAGCGCCACAGCCGTTTTCAGATAGCCCTCAATGCAAAGGCTCTAGACGCAAATATTGGTGTGAGAGCTTATTCAATCAAGGAAACACTGCATGTTGGTGAAGGGCATATTGAAGAAGGATCAGCCAAGTGGTTCTTGTGGGAGAACAACTCCATTTGGCTCACTGACTTTACACACCATCATGCTTCAAAGCAGCTCTCAAGGAAACTCAGTTTTCACACTCTATGCTTAGTGCCCTCTAAGTTCCTAGGACTGAAATGAAGCTTGGTGAGCATCCCACACAAACGAATGCTCCACATGCGGGTTTCACATGCCACCAACTCCACATTCACAGGCAACTTCAGCGCCACAGCCGTTTTCAGATAGCCCTCAATGCAAAGGCTCTAGACGCAAATAATAGTGTGAGAGATTATTCAATCAAGGAAACACTGCATGTTGGTGAAGGGCATATTGAAGAAGGATCAGCCGAGTGGTTCTTGTGGGAGAACAACTCCATTTGGCTCACTAACTTCACACAATATCAGGCTTCCAAGCAGCTCTCAAGGAAACTCTGTTTTCACGCTCTATGCTTAGTGCCCTTTGAGTGCATTATCTAGGAATGAACCTGGTAGAGCATCCCACAAAAACGAAAGCTCCACATGCGGGTTTCACATGCCACCTACTCCACATTCACAGGCAACTTCAGCGCCACAGCCATTTTCAGATAGCCCTCAATGCAAAGGCTCTAGACGCAAATATTGGTGTGAGAGCTTATTCAATCAAGGAAACACTGCATGTTGGTGAAGGGCATATTGAAGAAGGATCAGCCGAGTGGTTCTTGTGGGAGAACAACTCCATTTGGCTCACTGACTTTACACACCATCATGCTTCAAAGCAGCTCTCAAGGAAACTCAGTTTTCACACTCTATGCTTAGTGCCCTCTAAGTTCCTAGGACTGAAATGAAGCTTGGTGAGCATCCCACACAAACGAATGCTCCACATGCGGGTTTCACATGCCACCAACTCCACATTCACAGGCAACTTCAGCGCCACAGCCGTTTTCAGATAGCCCTCAATGCAAAGGCTGAAGACGCAAATATTGGTGTGAGAGCTAATTCAATCAACGAAACACTGCATGTTGGTGAAGGGCATATTGAAGAAGGATCAGCCGAGTGGTTCTTGTGGGAGAACAACTCCATTTGGCTCACTAACTTCACACACCATCAGGCTTCCAAGCAGCTCTCAAGGAAACTCAGTTTTCACACTCTATGCTTAGTGCCCTTTGAGTGCATTATCTAGGAATGAACCTGGTAGAGCATCCCACACATACGAATGCTCCACATGCGGGTTTCACATGCCACCTACTCCACATTCACAGGCAACTTCAGCGCCACAGCCGTTTTCAGATAGCCCTCAATGCAAAGGCTCTAGACGCAAATATTGGTGTGAGAGCTAATTCAATCAAGGAAACACTGCATGTTGGTGAAGGGCATATTGAAGAAGGATCAGCCGAGTGGTTCTTGTGGGAGAACAACTCCATTTGGCTCACTAACTTCACACACCATCAGGCTTCCAAGCAGCTCTCAAGGAAACTCAGTTTTCACACTCTATGCTTAGTGCCCTTTGAGTGCATTATCTAGGAATGAACCTGGTAGAGCATCCCACACAAACGAATGCTCCACATGCGGGTTTCACATGCCACCAATTCCACATTCACAGGCTACTTCAGCGCCACAGCCGTTTTCAGATAGCCCTCAATGCAAAGGCTCTAGACGCAAATATTGGTGTGAGAGCTTATTCAATCAAGGAAACACTGCATGTTGGTGAAGGGCATATTGAAGAAGGATCAGCTGAGAGGTTCTTGTGGGAGAACAACTCCATTTGGCTCACTAACTTCACACACCATCAGGCTTCCAAGCAGCTCTCAAGGAAACTCAGTTTTCACACTCTATGCTTAGTGCCCTTTAAGTTCCTAGGACTGAAATGAAGCTTGGTGAGCATCCCACATAAACGAATGCTCCACATGCGGGTTTCACATGCCACCTACTCCACATTCACAGGCAACTTCAGCGTCACAGCCGTTTTCAGATAGCCCTCAATGCAAAGGCTCTAGACGCAAATATTGGTGTGAGAGCTTATTCAATCAAGGAAACACTGCATGTTGGTGAAGTGCTTATTGACGAAGCATCAGCCTAGTGGTTCTTGTGGGAGAACAACACCATTTGGCTCACTAACTTCACACACCATCAGGCTTCCAAGCAGCTCTCAAGGAAACTCAGTTTTCACACTCTATGCTTAGTGCTCTTTGAGTGCCTAGAACTGAAATGAAGCTGTTAGAGCATCCCACACAAACGAATGCTCCACATGCGGGTTTCACATGCCACCAACTCCACATTCACAGGCAACTTTAGCGTCACAGCCGTTTTCAGATAGCCCTCAATGCAAAGGCTCTAGACGCAAATATTGGTGTGAGAGCTAATTCAATCAAGGAAACACTGCATGTTGGTGAAGGGCATATTGAAGAAGGATCAGCCGAGTGGTTCTTGTGGGAGAACAACTCCATTTGGCTCACTAACTTCACACACCATCACGCTTCCAAGCAGCTCTCAAGGAAACTCAGTTTTCACACTCTATGCTTAGTGCCCTTTGAGTGCATTATCTAGGAATAAACCTGGTAGAGCATCCCACACAAACGAATGCTCCACATGCGTGTTTCACATGCCACCAACTCCACATTCACAGGCAACTTCAGCGCCACAGCCGTTTTCAGATAGCCCTCAATGCAAAGGCTCTAGACGCAAATATTGGTGTGAGAGCTAATTCAATCAAGGAAACACTACATGTTGGTGAAGGGCATATTGAAGAAGGATCAGCCGAGTGGTTCTTGTGGGAGAACAACTCCATTTGGCTCACTAACTTCACACACCATCAGGCTTCCAAGCAGCTCTCAAGGAAACTCAGTTTTCACACTCTATGCTTAGTGCCCTTTGAGTGCCTAGGACTGAAATGAAGCTTGGTGAGCATCCCACACAAACGAATGCTCCACATGCGGGTTTCACATGCCACCAACTCCACATTCACAGACAACTTCAGTGCCACAGCCGTTTTCAGATAGCCCTCAATGCAAAGGCTCTAGACGCAAATATTGGTGTGAGAGCTAATTCAATCAAGGAAACACTGCATGTTGGTGAAGGGCATATTGAAGAAGGATCAGCCGAGTGGTTCTTGTGGGAGAACAACTCCATTTGGCTCACTAACTTCACACACCATCAGGCTTCCAAGCAGCTCTCAAGGAAACTCTGTTTTCACGCCCTATGCTTAGTGCCCTTTGAGTGCCTAGGACTGAAATGAACCTGGTAGAGCATCCCACACAAACTAATGCTCCACATGCGGGTTTCACATGCCACCTACTCCACATTCACAGGCAACTTCAGCGCCACAGCCGTTTTCAGATAGCCCTCAATGCAAAGGCTCTAGACGCAAATATTGGTGTGAGAGCTTATTCAATCAAGGAAACACTGCATGTTGGTGAAGGGCATATTGAAGAAGGATCAGCCAAGTGGTTCTTGTGGGAGAACAACTCCATTTGGCTCACTGACTTTACACACCATCATGCTTCAAAGCAGCTCTCAAGGAAACTCAGTTTTCACACTCTATGCTTAGTGCCCTCTAAGTTCCTAGGACTGAAATGAAGCTTTTTGAGCATCCCACACAAACGAATGCTCCACATGCGGTTTTCACATGCCACCAACTCCACATTCACAGGCAACTTCAGCGCCACAGCCGTTTTCAGATAGCCCTCAATGCAAAGGCTCTAGACGCAAATAATAGTGTGAGAGATTATTCAATCAAGGAAACACTGCATGTTGGTGAAGGGCATATTGAAGAAGGATCAGCCGAGTGGTTCTTGTGGGAGAACAACTCCATTTGGCTCACTAACTTCACACAATATCAGGCTTCCAAGCAGCTCTCAAGGAAACTCTGTTTTCACGCTCTATGCTTAGTGCCCTTTGAGTGCCTAGGACTGAAATGAACCTGGTAGAGCATCCCACACAAACCAATGCTCCACATGCGGGTTTCACATGCCACCTACTCCACATTCACAGGCAACTTCAGCGCCACAGCCGTTTTCAGATAGCCCTCAATGCAAAGGCTCTAGACGCAAATATTGGTGTGAGAGCTAATTCAATCAAGGAAACACTGCATGTTGGTGAAGGGCATATTGAAGAAGGATCAGCCAAGTGGTTCTTGTGGGAGAACAACTCCATTTGGCTCACTGACTTTACACACCATCAGGCTTCCAAGCAGCTCTCAAGGAAACTCAGTTTTCACACTCTATGCTTAGTGCCCTCTAAGTTCCTAGGACTGAAATGAAGCTTGGTGAGCATCCCACACAAACGAATGCTCCACATGCGGGTTTCACATGCCACCTACTCCACATTCACAGGCAACTTCAGCGCCACAGCCGTTTTCAGATAGCCCTCAATGCAAAGGCTCTAGACGCAAATATTGGTGTGACAGCTAATTCAATCAAGGAAACACTGCATGTTGGTGAAGGGCATATTGAAGAAGGATCAGCCGAGTGGTTCTTGTGGGAGAACAACTCCATTTGGCTCACTAACTTCACACACCATCAGGCTTCCAAGCAGCTCTCAAGGAAACTCAGTTTTCACACTCTATGCTTAGTGCCCTTTGAGTGCATTATCTAGGAATGAACCTGGTAGAGCATCCCACACAAACGAATGCTCCACATGCGGGTTTCACATGCCACCAATTCCACATTCACAGGCTACTTCAGCGCCACAGCCGTTTTCAGATAGCCCTCAATGCAAAGGCTCTAGACGCAAATATTGGTGTGAGAGCTTATTCAATCAAGGAAACACTGCATGTTGGTGAAGGGCATATTGAAGAAGGATCAGCTGAGAGGTTCTTGTGGGAGAACAACTCCATTTGGCTCACTAACTTCACACACCATCAGGCTTCCAAGCAGCTCTCAAGGAAACTCAGTTTTCACACTCTATGCTTAGTGCCCTTTAAGTTCCTAGGACTGAAATGAAGCTTGGTGAGCATCCCACATAAACGAATGCTCCACATGCGGGTTTCACATGACACCTACTCCACATTCACAGGCAACTTCAGCGTCACAGCCGTTTTCAGATAGCCCTCAATGCAAAGGCTCTAGACGCAAATATTGGTGTGAGAGCTTATTCAATCAAGGAAACACTGCATGTTGGTGAAGTGCTTATTGACGAAGCATCAGCCTAGTGGTTCTTGTGGGAGAACAACACCATTTGGCTCACTAACTTCACACACCATCAGGCTTCCAAGCAGCTCTCAAGGAAACTCAGTTTTCACACTCTATGCTTAGTGCTCTTTGAGTGCCTCGAACTGAAATGAAGCTGTTAGAGCATCCCACACAAACGAATGCTCCACATGCGGGTTTCACATGCCACCAACTCCACATTCACAGGCAACTTTAGCGCCACAGCCGTTTTCAGATAGCCCTCAATGCAAAGGCTCTAGACGCAAATATTGGTGTGAGAGCTAATTCAATCAAGGAAACACTGCATGTTGGTGAAGGGCATATTGAAGAAGGATCAGCCGAGTGGTTCTTGTGGGAGAACAACTCCATTTGGCTCACTAACTTCACACACCATCACGCTTCCAAGCAGCTCTCAAGGAAACTCAGTTTTCACACTCTATGCTTATTGCCCTTTGAGTGCATTATCTAGGAATGAACCTGGTAGAGCATCCCACACAAACGAATGCTCCACATGCGTGTTTCACATGCCACCAACTCCACATTCACAGGCAACTTCAGCGCCACAGCCGTTTTCAGATAGCCCTCAATGCAAAGGCTCTAGACGCAAATATTTGTGTGAGAGCTAATTCAATCAAGGAAACACTACATGTTGGTGAAGGGCATATTGAAGAAGGATCAGCCGAGTGGTTCTTGTGGGAGAACAACTCCATTTGGCTCACTAACTTCACACACCATCAGGCTTCCAAGCAGCTCTCAAGGAAACTCAGTTTTCACACTCTATGCTTAGTGCCCTTTGAGTGCATTATCTAGGAATGAACCTGGTAGAGCATCCCACAAAAACGAATGCTCCACATGCGGGTTTCACATGCCACCAACTCCACATTCACAGTCAACTTCAGCGCCACAGCCGTTTTCAGACAGCCCTGAATGCAAAGGCTCTAGACGCAAATATTGGTGTGAGAGCTAATTCAATCAAGGAAACACTGCATGTTGGTGAAGGGCATATTGAAGAAGGATCAGCCGAGTGGTTCTTGTGGGAGAACAACTCCATTTGGCTCACTAACTTCACACACCCTCAGGCTTCCAAGCAGCTCTCAAGGAAACTCAGTTTTCACACTCTATGCTTAGTGCCCTTTAAGTTCCCAGGACTGAAATGAAGCTTGGTGAGCATCCCACACAAACGAATGCTCCACATGCGGGTTTCACATGCCACCTACTCCACATTCACAGGCAACTTCAGCGCCACAGCCATTTTCAGATAGCCCTCAATGCAAAGGCTCTAGACGCAAATATTGGTGTGAGAGCTAATTCAATCAAGGAAACACTGCATGTTGGTGAAGGGCATATTGAAGAAGGATCAGCCGAGTGGTTCTTGTGGGAGAACAACTCCATTTGGCTCACTAACTTCACACACCATCAGGCTTAAAAGCAGCTCTCAAGGAAACTCAGTTTTCACACTCTATGCTTAGTGCCCTTTGAGTGCATTATCTAGGAATGAACCTGGTAGAGCATCCCACACAAACCAATGCTCAACATGCGGGTTTCACATGCCACCAATTCCACATTCACAGGCAACTTCAGCGCCACAGCCGTTTTCAGATAGCCCTCAATGCAAAGGCTCTAGACGCAAATATTGGTGTGAGAGCTTATTCAATCAAGCAAACACTGCATGTTGGTGAAGTGCTTATTGACGAAGCATCAGCCTAGTGGTTCTTGTGGGAGAACAACACCATTTGGCTCACTAACTTCACACACCATCAGGCTTCCAAGCAGCTCTCAAGGAAACTCAGTTTTCACACTCTATGCTTAGTGCTCTTTGAGTGCCTCGAACTGAAATGAAGCTGTTAGAGCATCCCACACAAACGAATGCTCCACATGCGGGTTTCACATGCCACCAACTCCACATTCACAGGCAACTTTAGCGCCACAGCCGTTTTCAGATAGCCCTCAATGCAAAGGCTCTAGACGCAAATATTGGTGTGAGAGCTAATTCAATCAAGGAAACACTGCATGTTGGTGAAGGGCATATTGAAGAAGGATCAGCCGAGTGGTTCTTGTGGGAGAACAACTCCATTTGGCTCACTAACTTCACACACCATCACGCTTCCAAGCAGCTCTCAAGGAAACTCAGTTTTCACACTCTATGCTTAGTGCCCTTTGAGTGCATTATCTAGGAATGAACCTGGTAGAGCATCCCACACAAACGAATGCTCCACATGCGGGTTTCACATGCCACCAACTCCACATTCACAGGCAACTTCAGCGCCACAGCCGTTTTCAGATAGCCCTCAATGCAAAGGCTCTAGACGCAAATATTGGTGTGAGAGCTAATTCAATCAAGGAAACACTGCATGTTGGTGAAGGGCATATTGAAGAAGGATCAGCCGAGTGGTTCTTGTGGGAGAACAACTCCATTTGGCTCACTAACTTCACACACCATCAGGCTTCCAAGCAGCTCTCAAGGAAACTCAGTTTTCACACTCTATGCTTAGTGCCCTTTGAGTGCATTATCTAGGAATGAACCTGGTAGAGCATCCCACAAAAACGAATGCTCCACATGCGGGTTTCACATGCCACCAACTCCACATTCACAGTCAACTTCAGCGCCACAGCCGTTTTCAGACAGCCCTGAATGCAAAGGCTCTAGACGCAAATATTGGTGTGAGAGCTAAATCAATCAAGGAAACACTGCATGTTGGTGAAGGGCATATTGAAGAAGGATCAGCCGAGTGGTTCTTGTGGGAGAACAACTCCATTTGGCTCACTAACTTCACACACCCTCAGGCTTCCAAGCAGCTCTCAAGGAAACTCAGTTTTCACACTCTATGCTTAGTGCCCTTTAAGATCCCAGGACTGAAATGAAGCTTGGTGAGCATCCCACACAAACGAATGCTCCACATGCGGGTTTCACATGCCACCTACTCCACATTCACAGGCAACTTCAGCGCCACAGCCATTTTCAGATAGCCCTCAATGCAAAGGCTCTAGACACAAATATTGGTGTGAGAGCTAATTCAATCAAGGAAACACTGCATGTTGGTGAAGGGCATATTGAAGAAGGATCAGCCGAGTGGTTCTTGTGGGAGAACAACTCCATTTGGCTCACTAACTTCACACACCATCAGGCTTAAAAGCAGCTCTCAAGGAAACTCAGTTTTCACACTCTATGCTTAGTGCCCTTTCAGTGCATTATCTAGGAATGAACCTGGTAGAGCATCCCACACAAACCAATGCTCAACATGCGGGTTTCACATGCCACCAATTCCACATTCACAGGCTACTTCAGCGCCACAGCCGTTTTCAGATAGCCCTCAATGCAAAGGCTCTAGACGCAAATATTGGTGTGAGAGCTTATTCAATCAAGCAAACACTGCATGTTGGTGAAGGGCATATTGAAGAAGGATCAGCCGAGTGGTTCTTGTGGGAGAACAACTCCATTTGGCTCACTAACTTCACACACCATCAGGCTTCCAAGCAGCTCTCAAGGAAACTCAGTTTTCACACTCTATGCTTAGTGCCCTTTGAGTGCCTAGGACTGAAATGAAGCTTGGTGAGCATCCCACACAAACGAATGCTCCACATGCGGGTTTCACATGCCACCTACTCCACATTCACAGGCAACTTCAGCGCCACAGCCGTTTTCAGATAGCCCTCAATGCAAAGGCTCAAGACGCAAATATTGGTGTGAGAGCTTATTCAATCAAGGAAACACTGCATGTTGGTGAAGGGCATATTGCAGAAGGATCAGCCGAGTGGTTCTTGTGGGAGAACAACTCCATTTGGCTCACTAACTTCACACACCATCAGGCTTCCAAGCAGCTCTCAAGGAAACAAAGTTTTCACACTCTATGCTTAGTGCCCTTTGAGTGCCTAGCACTGAAATGAAGCTTGGTGAGCATCCCACACAAACGAATGCTCAACGTGCGGGTTTCACATGCCACCTACTCCACATTCACAGGCAACTTCAGCGCCACAGCCGTTTTCAGATAGCCCTCAATGCAAAGGCTCTAGACGCAAATATTGGTGTGAGAGCTAATTCAATCAAGGAAACACTACATGTTGGTGAAGGGCATATTGAAGAAGGATCAGCCGAGTGGTTCTTGTGGGAGAACAACTCCATTTGGCTCACTAACTTCACACACCATAAGGCTTCCAAGCAGCTCTCAAGGAAACTCAGTTTTCACACTCTATGCTTAGTGCCCTTTGAGTGCATTATCTAGGAATGAACCTGGTAGAGCATCCCACAAAAACGAATGCTCCACATGCGGGTTTCACATGCCACCAACTCCACATTCACAGGCAACTTCAGCGCCACAGCCGTTTTCAGATAGCCCTCAATGCAAAGGCTCTAGACGCAAATATTGGTGTGAGAGCTAATTCAATCAAGGAAACACTGCATGTTGGTGAAGGGCATATTGAAGAAGGATCAGCCGAGTGGTTCTTGTGGGAGAACAACTCCATTTGGCTCACTAACTTCACACACCCTCAGGCTTCCAAGCAGCTCTCAAGGAAACTCAGTTTTCACACTCTATGCTTAGTGCCCTTTAAGTTACCAGGACTGAAATGAAGCTTGGTGAGCATCCCACACAAACGAATGCTCCACATGCGGGTTTCACATGCCACCTACTCCACATTCACAGGCAACTTCAGCGCCACAGCCGTTTTCAGATAGCCCTCAATGCAAAGGCTCTAGACGCAAATATTGGTGTGAGAGCTTATTCAGTCAAGCAAACACTGCATGTTGGTGAAGGGCATATTGAAGAAGGATCAGCCGAGTGGTTCTTGTGGGAGAACAACTCCATTTGGCTCACTAACTTCACACACCATCACGCTTCCAAGCAGCTCTCAAGGAAACTCAGTTTTCACACTCTATGGTTAGTGCCCTTTGAGTGCATTATCTAGGAATGAACCTGGTAGAGCATCCTACACAAACGAATGCTCCACATGCGGGTTTCACATGCCACCTACTCCACATTCACAGGCAACTTCAGCGCCACAGCCGTTTTCAGATAGCCCTCAATGCAAAGGCTCTAGACGCAAATATTGGTGTGAGAGCTAATTCAATCAAGGAAACACTGCATGTTGGTGAAGGGCATATTGAAGAAGGATCAGCCGAGTGGTTCTTGTGGGAGAACAACTCCATTTGGCTCACTAACTTCACACACCATCAGGCTTCCAAGCAGCTCTCAAGGAAACAAAGTTTTCACACTCTATGCTTAGTGCCCTTTGAGTGCCTAGGATTGAAATGAAGCTTGGTGAGCATCCCACACAAACGAATGCTCCACGTGCGGGTTTCACATGCCACCTACTCCACATTCACAGGCAACTTCAGCGCCACAGCCGTTTTCAGATAGCCCTCAATGCAAAGGCTCTAGACGCAAATATTGGTGTGAGAGCTAATTCAATCAAGGAAACACTGCATGTTGGTGAAGGGCATATTGAAGAAGGATCAGCCGAGTGGTTCTTGTGGGAGAACAACTCCATTTGGCTCACTAACTTCACACACCATCAGGCTTCCAAGCAGCTCTCAAGGAAACTCAGTTTTCACACTCTATGCTTAGTGCCCTTTGAGTGCATTATCTAGGAATGAACCTGGTAGAGCATCCCACACAAACGAATGCTCCACATGCGGGTTTCACATGCCACCAATTCCACATTCACAGGCTACTTCAGCGCCACAGCCGTTTTCAGATAGCCCTCAATGCAAAGGCTCTAGACGCAAATATTGGTGTGAGAGCTTATTCAATCAAGGAAACACTGCATGTTGGTGAAGGGCATATTGAAGAAGGATCAGCCAAGTGGTTCTTGTGGGAGAACAACTCCATTTGGATCACTAACTTCACACACCATCAGGCATCCAAGCAGCTCTCAAGGAAACTCAGTTTTCACACTCTATGCTTAGTGCCCTTTGAGTGCATTATCTAGGAATTAACCTGGTAGAGCATCCCACACAAACGAATGCTGCACGTGCGGGTTTCACATGCCACCTACTCCACATTCACAGGCAACTTCAGCGCCACAGCCGTTTTCAGATAGCCCTCAATGCAAAGGCTCTAGACGCAAATATTGGTGTGAGAGCTTATTCAATCAAGGAAACACTGCATGTTGGTGAAGGGCATATTGAAGAAGGATCAGCCGAGTGGTTCTTGTGGGAGAACAACTCCATTTGGCTCACTAACTCCACACACCATCATGCTTCAAAGCAGCACTCAATGAAACTCAGTTTTCACACTCTATGCTTAGTGCCCTTTAAGTTCCTAGGACTGAAATGAAGCTTGGTGAGCATCCCAAAAACGAATGCTCCACATGCGGGTTTCACATGCCACCTACTCCACATTCACAGGCAACTTCAGCGTCACAGCCGTTTTCAGATAGCCCTCAATGCAAAGGCTCTAGACGCAAATATTGGTGTGAGAGCTTATTCAATCAAGGAAACACTGCATGTTGGTGAAGTGCATATTGACGAAGCATCAGCCGAGTGGTTCTTGTGGGAGAACAACTCCATTTGGCTCACTAACTTCACACACCATCAGGCTTCCAAGCAGCTCTCAAGGAAACTCAGTTTTCACACTCTATGCTTAGTGTCATTTGAGTGCCTCGAACTGGAAGGAAGCTGTTAGAGCATCCCACACAAACGAATGCTCCACATGCGGGTTTCACATGCCACCAACTCCACATTCACAGGCAACTTCAGCGCCACAGCCGTTTTCAGATAGCCCTCAATGCAAAGGCTCTAGACGCAAATATTGGTGTGAGAGCTAATTCAATCAAGGAAACACTGCATGTTGGTGAAGGGCATATTGAAGAAGGATCAGCCGAGTGGTTCTTGTGGGAGAACAACTCCATTTGGCTCACTAACTTCACACACCATCAGGCTTCCAAGCAGCTCTCAAGGAAACTCAGTTTTCACACTCTATGCTTAGTGCCCTTTGAGTGCATTATCTAGGAATGAACCTGGTAGAGCATCCCACAAAAACGAATGCTCCACATGCGGGTTTCACATGCCACCTACTCCACATTCACAGGCAACTTCAGCGCCACAGCCGTTTTCAGATAGCCCTCAATGCAAAGGCTCTAGACGCAAATATTGGTGTGAGAGCTTATTCAATCAAGGAAACACTACATGTTGGTGAAGGGCATATTGAAGAAGGATCAGCCGAGTGGTTCTTGTGGGAGGACAACTCCATTTGGCTCACTAACTTCACACACCATCAGGCTTCCAAGCAGCTCTCAAGGAAACAAAGTTTTCACACTCTATGCTTAGTGCCCTTTGAGTGCCTAGGACTGAAATGAAGCTTGGTGAGCATCCCACACAAACGAATGCTCCACATGCGGGTTTCACATGCCACCTACTCCACATTCACAGGCAACTTCAGCGCCACAGCCGTTTTCAGATAGCCCTCAATGCAAAGGCTCAAGACGCAAATATTGGTGTGAGAGCTTATTCAATCAAGGAAACACTGAATGTTGGTGAAGGGCATATTGAAGAAGGATCAGCCGAGTGGTTCTTGTGGGAGAACAACTCCATTTGGCTCACTAACTTCACACACCATCAGGCTTCCAAGCAGCTCTCAAGGAAACTCAGTTTTCACACTCTATGCTTAGTGCCCTTTGAGTGCATTATCTAGGAATGAACCTGGTAGAGCATCCCACACAAACCAATGCTCCACATGCGGGTTTCACATGCCACCTACTCCACATTCACAGGCAACTTCAGCGCCACAGCCGTTTTCAGATAGCCCTCAATGCAAAGGCTCTAGACGCAAATATTGGTGTGAGAGCTAATTCAATCAAGGAAACACTGCATGTTGGTGAAGGGCATATTGAAGAAGGATCAGCCGAGTGGTTCTTGTGGGAGAACAACTCCATTTGGCTCACTAACTTCACACACCATCACGCTTCCAAGCAGCTCTCAAGGAAACTCAGTTTTCACACTCTATGCTTAGTGCCCTTTGAGTGCCTAGGATTGAAATGAAGCTTGGTGAGCATCCCACACAAACGAATGCTGCACGTGCGGGTTTCACATGCCACCTACTCCACATTCACAGGCAACTTCAGCGCCACAGCCGTTTTCAGATAGCCCTCAATGCAAAGGCTCTAGACGCAAATATTGGTGTGAGAGCTAATTCAATCAAGGAAACACTGCATGTTGGTGAAGGGCATATTGAAGAAGGATCAGCCGAGTGGTTCTTGTGGGAGAACAACTCCATTTGGCTCACTAACTTCACACACCATCAGGCTTCCAAGCAGCTCTCAAGGAAACTCAGTTTTCACACTCTATGCTTAGTGCCCTTTGAGTGCATTATCTAGGAATGAACCTGGTAGAGCATCCCACACAAACGAATGCTCCACATGCGGGTTTCACATGCCACCTACTCCACATTCACAGGCAACTTCAGCGCCACAGCCGTTTTCAGATAGCCCTCAATGCAAAGGCTCTAGACGCAAATATTGCTGTGAGAGCTAATTCAATCAAGGAAACACTGCATGTTGGTGAAGGGCATATTGAAGAAGGATCAGCCGAGTGGTTCTTGTGGGAGAACAACACCATTTGGCTCACTAACTTCACACACCATCAGGCTTCCAAGCAGCTCTCAAGGAAACAAAGTTTTCACACTCTATGCTTAGTGCCCTTTAAGTTCCTAAGACTGAAATGAAGCTTGGTGAGCATCCCACACAAACGAATGCTCCACATGCGGGTTTCACATGCCACCTACTCCACATTCACAGGCAACTTCAGCGCCACAGCCATTTTCAGATAGCCCTCAATGCAAAGGCTCTAGACGCAAATATTGGTGTGAGAGCTTATTCAATCAAGGAAACACTGCATGTTGGTGAAGTGCATATTGACGAAGCATTAGCCGAGTGGTTCTTGTGGGAGAACAACTCCATTTGGCTCACTAACTTCACACACCATCATGCTTCAAAGCAGCTCTCAAGGAAACTCAGTTTTCGCACTCTATGCTTAGTGCCCTTTAAGTTCCTAGGACTGAAATGAAGCTTGGTGAGCATCCCACACAAACGAATGCTCCACATGCGGGTTTCACATGCCACCAACTCCACATTCACAGGCAACTTCAGCGCCACAGCCGTTTTCAGATAGCCCTCAATGCAAAGGCTCTAGACGCAAATATTGGTGTGAGAGCTTATTAAATCAAGGAAACACTGCATGTTGGTGAAGGGCATGTTGAAGAAGGATCAGCCGAGTGGTTCTTGTGGGAGAACAACTCCATTTGGCTCACTAACTTCACACACCATCAGGCTTCCAAGCAGCTCTCAAGGAAACAAAGTTTTCACACTCTATGCTTAGTGCCCTTTGAGTGCATTATCTAGGAATGAACCTGGTAGAGCATCCCACACAAACCAATGCTCCACATGCGGGTTTCACATGCCACCAACTCCACATTCACAGGCAACTTCAGCGCCACAGCCGTTTTCAGATAGCCCTCAATGCAAAGGCTCTAGACGCAAATATTGGTGTGAGAGCTAATTCAATCAAGGAAACACTGCATGTTGGTGAAGGGCATATTGAAGAAGGATCAGCCGAGTGGTTCTTGTGGGAGAACAACTCCATTTGGCTCACTAACTTCACACACCATCAGGCTTCCAAGCAGCTCTCAAGGAAACTCAGTTTTCACACTCTATGCTTAGTGCCCTTTAAGTTCCTAAGACTGAAATGAAGCTTGGTGAGCATCCCACACAAACGAATTCTCCACATGCGGGTTTCACATGCCACCAACTCCACATTCACAGGCTACTTCAGCGCCACAGCCATTTTCAGATAGCCCTCAATGCAAAGGCTCTAGACGCAAATATTGGTGTGAGAGCTTATTCTATCAAGGTAACACTTCATGTTGGTGAAGGGCATATTGAAGAAGGATCAGCCGAGTGGTTCTTGTGGGAGAACAACTCCATTTGGCTCACTAACTTCACACACCATCAGGCTTCCAAGCAGCTCTCAAGGAAACTCAGTTTTCACACTCTATGCTTAGTGCCCTTTGAGTGCATTATCTAGGAATGAACCTGGTAGAGCATCCCACACAAACCAATGCTCCACATGCGGGTTTCACATGTCACCAACTCCACATTCTCAGGCAACTTCAGCGCCACAGCCGTTTTCAGATAGCCCTCAATGCAAAGGCTCTAGACGCAAATATTGGTGTGAGAGCTAATTCAATCAAGGAAACACTGCATGTTGGTGAAGGGCATATTGAAGAAGGATCAGCCGAGTGGTTCTTGTGGGAGAACAACCCCATTTGGCTCACTAACTTCACACACCATCAGGCTTCCAAGCAGCTCTCAAGGAAACTCAGTTTTCACACTCTATGCTTAGTGCCCTTTGAGTGCATTATCTGGGAATGAACCTGGTAGAGCATCCCACACAAACGAATGCTCCACATGCGGGTTTCACATGCCACCAACTCCACATTCTCAGGCAACTTCAGCGCCACAGCCGTTTTCAGATAGCCCTCAATGCAAAGGCTCTAGACGCAAATATTGGTGTGAGAGCTAATTCAATCAAGGAAACACTGCATGTTGGTGAAGGGCATATTGAAGAAGGATCAGCCGAGTGGTTCTTGTGGGAGAACAACTCCATTTGGCTCACTAACTTCACACACCATCATGCTTCAAAGCAGCTCTCAAGGAAACTCAGTTTTCACACTCTATGCTTAGTGCCCTTTGAGTGCATTATCTAGGAATGAACCTGGTAGAGCATCCCACACAAACGAATGCTCCACATGCGGGTTTCACATGCCACCAACTCCACATTCACAGGCTACTTCAGCGCCACAGCCATTTTCAGATAGCCCTCAATGCAAAGGCTCTAGACGCAAATATTGGTGTGAGAGCTTATTCAATCAAGGAAACACTGCATGTTGGTGAAGGGCATATTGAAGAAGGATCAGCCGAGTGGTTCTTGTGGGAGAACAACTCCATTTGGCTCACTAACTTCACACACCATCATGCTTCAAAGCAGCTCTCAAGGAAACTCAGTTTTCACACTCTATGCTTAGTGCCCATTGAGTGCCTAGGACTGAAATGAATCTTGGTGAGCATCCCACACAAACGAATGCTCCACATGCGGGTTTCACATGCCACCAACTCCACATTCACAGGCAACTTCAGCGCCACAGCCGTTTTCAGATAGCCCTCAATGCAAAGGCTCTAGACGCAAATATTGGTGTGAGAGCTAATTCAATCAAGGAAACACTGCATGTTGGTGAAGGGCATATTGAAGAAGGATCAGCCGAGTGGTTCTTGTGGGAGAACAACTCCATTTGGCTCACTAACTTCACACACCATCAGGCTTCCAAGCAGCTCTCAAGGAAACTCAGTTTTCACACTCTATGCTTAGTGCCCTTTGAGTGCATTATCTAGGAATGAACCTGGTAGAGCATCCCACACAAACGAATGCTCCACATGCGGGTTTCACAGGCCACCAACTCCACATTCACTGGCAGCTTCAGCGCCACAGCCGTTTTCAGATAGCCCTCAATGCAAAGGCTCTAGAGGCAAATATTGGTGTGAGAGCTTATTCAATCAAGGAAACACTGCATGTTGGTGAAGGGCATATTGAAGAAGGATCAACCGAGTGGTTCTTGTGGGAGAACAACTCCATTTGGCTCACTAACTTCACACACCATCAGGCTTCCAAGCAGCTCTCAGGGAAACTCAGTTTTCACACTCTATGCTTAGTGCCCTTTAAGTTCCTGAAACTTAAATGAAGCTTGGTGAGCATCCCACACAAACGAATGCTCCACATGCGGGTTTCACATGCCACCAACTCCACATTCACAGGCTACTTCAGCGCCACAGCCGTTTTCAGATAGCCCTCAATGCAAAGGCTCTAGACGCAAATATTGGTGTGAGAGCTAATTCAATCAAGGAAACACTGCATGTTGGTGAAGGGCATATTGAAGAAGGATCAGCCGAGTGGTTCTTGTGGGAGAACAACTCCATTTGGCTCACTAACTTCACACACCATCAGGCTTCCAAGCAGCTCTCAAGGAAAGCAAAGTTTTCACACTCTATGCTTAGTGCCCTTTGAGTGCCTAGGACTGAAATGAAGCTTGGTGAGCATCCCACACAAATGAATGCTCCACATGCGGGATTCACATGCCACCTACTCCACATTCACAGGCAACTTCAGCGCCACAGCCGTTTTCAGATAGCCCTCAATGCAAAGGCTCTAGACGCAAATATTGGTGTGAGAGCTAATTCAATCAAGGAAACACTGCATGTTGGTGAAGGGCATATTGAAGAAGGATTAGCCGAGTGGTTCTTGTGGGAGAACAACTCCATTTGGCTCACTAAATTCACACACCATCAGGCTTCCAAGCAGCTCTCAAGGAAACTCAGTTTTCACACTCTATGCTTAGTGCCCTTTAAGTTCCTAAGACTTAAATGAAGCTTGGTGAGCATCCCACACAAACGAATGCTCCACATGCGGGTTTCACATGCCACCTACTCCACATTCACAGGCTACTTCAGCGCCACAGCCGTTTTCAGATAGCCCTCAATGCAAAGGCTCTAGACGCAAATATTGGTGTGAGAGCTAATTCAATCAAGGAAACACTGCATGTTGGTGAAGGGCATATTGAAGAAGGATCAGCCGAGTGGTTCTTGTGGGAGAACAACTCCATTTGGCTCACTAACTTCACACACCATCAGGCTTCCAAGCAGCTCTCAAGGAAACTCAGTTTTCACACTCTATGCTTAGTGCCCTTTGAGTGCATTATCTAGGAATGAACCGGGTAGAGCATCCCACACAAACGAATGCTCCACATGCGGGTTTCACATGCCACCTAAAAACATTCACAGGCTACTTCAGCGCCACAGCCATTTTCAGATAGCCCTCAATGCAAAGGCTCTAGACGCAAATATTGGTGTGAGAGCTAATTCAATCAAGGAAACACTGCATGTTGGTGAAGGGCATATTGAAGAAGGATCAGCCGAGTGGTTCTTGTGGGAGAACAACTCCATTTGGCTCACTAACTTCACACACCATCAGGCTTCCAAGCAGCTCTCAAGGAAACTCAGTTTTCACACTCTATGCTTAGTGCCCTTTGAGTGCCTAGGACTGAAATGAAGCTTGGTGAGCATCCCACACAAATGAATGCTCCACATGCGGGATTCACATGCCACCTACTCCACATTCACAGGCAACTTCAGCGCCACAGCCGTTTTCAGATAGCCCTCAAGGCAAAGGCTCTAGACGCAAATATTGGTGTGACAGCTAATTCAATCAAGGAAACACTGCATGTTGGTGAAGGGCATATTGAAGAAGGATTAGCCGAGTGGTTCTTGTGGGAGAACAACTCCATTTGGCTCACTAACTTCACACACCATCAGGCTTCCAAGCAGCTCTCAAGGAAACTCAGTTTTCACACTCTATGCTTAGTGCCCTTTAAGTTCCTAAGACTTAAATGAAGCTTGGTGAGCATCCCACACAAACGAATGCTCCACATGCGGGTTTCACATGCCACCTACTCCACATTCACAGGCTACTTCAGCGCCACAGCCGTTTTCAGATAGCCCTCAATGCAAAGGCTCTAGACGCAAATATTGGTGTGAGAGCTAATTCAATCAAGGAAACACTGCATGTTGGTGAAGGGCATATTGAAGAAGGATCAGCCGAGTGGTTCTTGTGGGAGAACAACTCCATTTGGCTCACTAACTTCACACACCATCAGGCTTCCAAGCAGCTCTCAAGGAAACTCAGTTTTCACACTCTATGCTTAGTGCCCTTTGAGTGCATTATCTAGGAATGAACCGGGTAGAGCATCCCACACAAACGAATGCTCCACATGCGGGTTTCACATGCCACCTAAAAACATTCACAGGCTACTTCAGCGCCAGAGCCATTTTCAGATAGCCCTCAATGCAAAGGCTCTAGACGCAAATATTGGTGTGAGAGCTTATTCAATCAAGGAAACACTGCATGTTGGTGAAGCGCATATTGAAGAAGGATCAGCCGAGTGGTTCTTGTGGGAGAACAACTCCATTTGGCTCACTAACTTCACACACCATCAGGGTTCCAAGCAGCTCTCAAGGAAACTCAGTTTTCACACTCTATGTTTAGTGCCCTTTGAGTGCCTAGGACTGAAATGAAGCTTGGTGAGCATCCCACACAAACGAATGCTCCACATGCGGGTTTCACATGCCACCAACTCCACATTCACAGGCAACTTCAGCGCCACAGCCGTTTTCAGATAGCCCTCAATGCAAAGGCTCTAGACGCAAATATTGGTGTGAGAGCTAATTCAATCAAGCAAACACTGCATGTTGGTGAAGGGCATATTGAAGAAGGATCAGCCGAGTGGTTCTTGTGGGAGAACAACTCCATTTGGCTCACTAACTTCACGCACCATCAGGCTTCCAAGCAGCTCTCAAGGAAACTCAGTTTTCACACTCTATGCTTAGTGCCCTTTGAGTGCATTATCTAGGAATGAACCTGGTAGAGCATCCCACACAAACCAATGCTCCACATGCGGGTTTCACATGCCACCAACTCCACATTCACAGGCAACTTCAGCACCACAGCCGTTTTCAGATAGCCCTCAATGCAAAGGCTCTAGACGCAAATATTGGTGTGAGAGCTAATTCAATCAAGGAAACACTGCATGTTGGTGAAGGGCATATTGAAGAAGGATCAGCCGAGTGGTTCTTGTGGGAGAACAACTCCATTTGGCTCACTAACTTCACACACCTCAGGATCCAAGCAGCTCTCAAGGAAACTCAGTTTTCACACTCTATGCTTAGTGCCCTTTGAGTGCATTATCTAGGAATGAACCTGGTAGAGCATGCCACACCAACGAATGCTCCACATGTGGGTTTCACATGCCACCTACTCCACATTCACAGGCAACCTCAGCGCCACAGCCGTTTTCAGATAGCCCTCAATGCAAAGGCTCTAGAAGCAAATATTGGTGTGAGAGATAATACAATCAAGGAAACACTGCATGTTGGTGAAGGGCATATTGAAGAAGGATCAGCCGAGTGGTTCTTGTGGGAGAACAACTCCATTTGGCTCACTAACTTCACACACCATCAGGCTTCCAAGCAGCTCTCAAGGAAACTCAGTTTTCACACTCTATGCTTAGTGCCCTTTGAGTGCCTAGGACTGAAAGGAAGCTGGTAGAGCATCCCACACAAATGAATGCTCCACATGCGGGTTTCACATGCCACCAACTCCACATTCACAGGCAACTTCAGCGCCACAGCCATTTTCAGATAGCCCTCAATGCAAAGGCTCTAGAAGCAAATATTGGTGTGAGAGCTTATTCAATCAAGGAAACACTGCATGTTGGTGAAGGGCATATTGAAGAAGGATCAGCCGAGTGGTTCTTGTGGGAGAACAACTCCATTTGGCTCACTAACTTCACACACCATCACGCTTCCAAGCAGCTCTCAAGGAAACTCAGTTTTCACACTCTATGCTTAGTGCCCTTTGAGTGCATTATCTAGGAATGAACCTGGTAGAGCATCCCACACAAACGAATGCTCCACATGCGGGTTTCACATGCCACGAACTCCACATTCTCAGGCAACTTCAGCGCCACAGCCGTTTTCAGATAGCCCTCAATGCAAAGGCTCTAGACGCAAATATTGGTGTGAGAGCTAATTCAATCAAGGAAACACTGCATGTTGGTGAAGGGCATATTGAAGAAGGATCAGCCGAGTGGTTCTTGTGGGAGAACAACCCCATTTGGCTCACTAACTTCACACACCATCAGGCTTCCAAGCAGCTCTCAAGGAAACTCAGTTTTCACACTCTATGCTTAGTGCCCTTTGAGTGCATTATCTGGGAATGAACCTGGTAGAGCATCCCACACAAACCAATGCTCCACATGCGGGTTTCACATGCCACCAACTCCACATTCTCAGGCAACTTCAGCGCCACAGCCGTTTTCAGATAGCCCTCAATGCAAAGGCTCTAGACGCAAATATTGGTGTGAGAGCTAATTCAATCAAGGAAACACTGCATGTTGGTGAAGGGCATATTGAAGAAGGATCAGCCGAGTGGTTCTTGTGGGAGAACAACTCCATTTGGCTCACTAACTTCACACACCATCATGCTTCAAAGCAGCTCTCAAGGAAACTCAGTTTTCACACTCTATGCATAGAGCCCTTTGAGTGCATTATCTAGGAATGAACCTGGTAGAGCATCCCACACAAACCAATGCTCCACATGCGGGTTTCACATGCCTCCAACTCCACATTCACAGGCTACTTCAGCGCCACAGCCGTTTTCAGATAGCCCTCAATGCAAAGGCTCTAGACGCAAATATTGGTGTGAGAGCTAATTCAATCAAGGAAACACTGCATGTTGGTGAAGGGCATATTGAAGAAGGATCAGCCGAGTGGTTCTTGTGGGAGAACAACTCCATTTGGCTCACTAACTTCACACACCATCACGCTTCCAAGCAGCTCTCAAGGAAACTCAGTTTTCACACTCTATGCTTAGTGCCCTTTGAGTGCATTATCTAGGAATGAACCTGGTAGAGCATCCCACACAAACGAATGCTCCACATGCGGGTTTCACATGCCACCAACTCCACATTCACAGGCTACTTCAGCGCCACAGCCATTTTCAGATAGCCCTCAATGCAAAGGCTCTAGACGCAAATATTGGTGTGAGAGCTTATTCAATCAAGGAAACACTGCATGTTGGTGAAGGGCATATTGAAGAAGGATCAGCCGAGTGGTTCTTGTGGGAGAACAACTCCATTTGGCTCACTAACTTCACACACCATCAGGCTTCAAAGCAGCTCTCAAGGAAACTCAGTTTTCACACTCTATGCTTAGTGCCCTTTGAGTGACTAGGACTGAAATGAAGCTTGGTGAGCATCCCACACAAACGAATGCTCCACATGCGGGTTTCACATGCCACCAACTCCACATTCACAGGCAACTTCAGCGCCACAGCCGTTTTCAGATAGCCCTCAATGCAAAGGCTCTAGACGCAAATATTGGTGTGAGAGCTAATTCAATCAAGGAAACACTGCATGTTGGTGAAGGGCATATTGAAGAAGGATCAGCCGAGTGGTTCTTGTGGGAGAACAACTCCATTTGGCTCACTAACTTCACACACCATCAGGCTTCCAAGCAGCTCTCAAGGAAACTCTGTTTTCACACTCTATGCTTAGTGCCCTTTGAGTGCATTATCTAGGAATGAACCTGGTAGAGCATGCCACACAAACGAATGCTCCACATGTGGGTTTCACATGCCACCAACTCCACATTCACAGGCAACTTCAGCGCCACAGCCGTTTTCAGATAGCCCTCAATGCAAAGGCTCTAGACGCAAATATTGGTGTGAGAGCTAATTCAATCAAGGAAACACTGCATGTTGGTGAAGGGCATATTGAAGAAGGATCAGCCGAGTGGTTCTTGTGGGAGAACAACTCCATTTGGCTCACTAACTTCACACACCATCAGGCTTCCAAGCAGCTCTCAAGGAAACTCAGTTTTCACACTCTATGCTTAGTGCCCTTTGAGTGCCTAGGACTGAAAGGAAGCTGGTAGAGCATCCCACACAAATGAATGCTCCACATGCGGGTTCCACATGCCACCAACTCCACATTCACAGGCAACTTCAGCGCCACAGCCATTTTCAGATAGCCCTCAATGCAAAGGCTCTAGAAGCAAATATTGGTGTGAGAGCTTATTCAATCAAGGAAACACTGCATGTTGGTGAAGGGCATATTGAAGAAGGATCAGCCGAGTGGTTCTTGTGGGAGAACAACTCCATTTGGCTCACTAACTTCACACACCATCAGGCTTCCAAGCAGCTCTCAAGGAAACTCAGTTTTCACACTCTATGCTTAGTGCCCTTTGAGTGCATTATCTAGGAATGAACCTGGTAGAGCATCCCACACAAACCAATGCTCCACATGCGTGTTTCACATGCCACCAACTCCACATTCTCAGGCAACTTCAGCGCCACAGCCGTTTTCAGATAGCCCTCAATGCAAAGGCTCTAGACGCAAATATTGGTGTGAGAGCTAATTCAATCAAGGAAACACTGCATGTTGGTGAAGGGCATATTGAAGAAGGATCAGCCGAGTGGTTCTTGTGGGAGAACAACTCCATTTGGCTCACTAACTTCACACACCATCAGCCTTCCAAGCAGCTCTCAAGGAAACTCAGTTTTCACACTCTATGCTTAGTGCCCTTTGAGTGCATTATCTAGGAATGAACCTGGTAGAGCATCCCACACAAACGAATGCTCCACATGCGGGTTTCACATGCCACCTACTCCACATTCACAGGCTACTTCAGCGAAACAGCCATTTTCAGATAGCCCTCAATGCAAAGGCTCTAGACGCAAATATTGGTGTGAGAGCTTATTCAATCAAGGAAACACTGCATGTTGGTGAAGGGCATATTGAAGAAGGATCAGCCGAGTGGTTCTTGTGGGAGAACAACTCCATTTGGCTCACTAACTTCACACACCATCAGGCTTCCAAGCAGCTCTCAAGGAAACTCAGTTTTCACACTCTATGCTTAGTGCCCTTTGAGTGCATTATCTAGGAATGAACCTGGTAGAGCATCCCACACAAACGAATGCTCCACATGCGGGTTTCACAGGCCACCAACTCCACATTCACAGGCAACTTCAGCGCCACAGCCGTTTTCAGATAGCCCTCAATGCAAAGGCTCTAGACGCAAATATTGGTGTGAGAGCTAATTCAATCAAGGAAACACTGCATGTTGGTGAAGGGCATATTGAAGAAGGATCAGCCGAGTGGTTCTTGTGGGAGAACAACTCCATTTGGCTCACTAACTTCACACACCATCAGGCTTCCAAGCAGCTCTCAAGGAAACTCTGTTTTCACACTCTATGCTTAGTGCCCTTTGAGTGCATTATCTAGGAATGAACCTGGTAGAGCATGCCACACAAACGAATGCTCCACATGTGGGTTTCACATGCCACCAACTCCACATTCACAGGCAACTTCAGCGCCACAGCCGTTTTCAGATAGCCCTCAATGCAAAGGCTCTAGACGCAAATATTGGTGTGAGAGCTAATTCAATCAAGGAAACACTGCATGTTGGTGAAGGGCATATTGAAGAAGGATCAGCCGAGTGGTTCTTGTGGGAGAACAACTCCATTTGGCTCACTAACTTCACACACCATCAGGCTTCCAAGCAGCTCTCAAGGAAACTCAGTTTTCACACTCTATGCTTAGTGCCCTTTGAGTGCCTAGGACTGAAAGGAAGCTGGTAGAGCATCCCACACAAATGAATGCTCCACATGCGGGTTCCACATGCCACCAACTCCACATTCACAGGCAACTTCAGCGCCACAGCCATTTTCAGATAGCCCTCAATGCAAAGGCTCTAGAAGCAAATATTGGTGTGAGAGCTTATTCAATCAAGGAAACACTGCATGTTGGTGAAGGGCATATTGAAGAAGGATCAGCCGAGTGGTTCTTGTGGGAGAACAACTCCATTTGGCTCACTAACTTCACACACCATCAGGCTTCCAAGCAGCTCTCAAGGAAACTCAGTTTTCACACTCTATGCTTAGTGCCCTTTGAGTGCATTATCTAGGAATGAACCTGGTAGAGCATCCCACACAAACCAATGCTCCACATGCGTGTTTCACATGCCACCAACTCCACATTCTCAGGCAACTTCAGCGCCACAGCCGTTTTCAGATAGCCCTCAATGCAAAGGCTCTAGACGCAAATATTGGTGTGAGAGCTAATTCAATCAAGGAAACACTGCATGTTGGTGAAGGGCATATTGAAGAAGGATCAGCCGAGTGGTTCTTGTGGGAGAACAACTCCATTTGGCTCACTAACTTCACACACCATCAGCCTTCCAAGCAGCTCTCAAGGAAACTCAGTTTTCACACTCTATGCTTAGTGCCCTTTGAGTGCATTATCTAGGAATGAACCTGGTAGAGCATCCCACACAAACGAATGCTCCACATGCGGGTTTCACATGCCACCTACTCTACATTCACAGGCTACTTCAGCGAAACAGCCATTTTCAGATAGCCCTCAATGCAAAGGCTCTAGACGCAAATATTGGTGTGAGAGCTTATTCAATCAAGGAAACACTGCATGTTGGTGAAGGGCATATTGAAGAAGGATCAGCCGAGTGGTTCTTGTGGGAGAACAACTCCATTTGGCTCACTAACTTCACACACCATCAGGCTTCCAAGCAGCTCTCAAGGAAACTCAGTTTTCACACTCTATGCTTAGTGCCCTTTGAGTGCATTATCTAGGAATGAACCTGGTAGAGCATCCCACACAAACGAATGCTCCACATGCGGGTTTCACAGGCCACCAACTCCACATTCACAGGCAACTTCAGCGCCACAGCCGTTTTCAGATAGCCCTCAATGCAAAGGCTCTAGACGCAAATATTGGTGTGAGAGCTAATTCAATCAAGGAAACACTGCATGTTGGTGAAGGGCATATTGAAGAAGGATCAGCCGAGTGGTTCTTGTGGGAGAACAACTCCATTTGGCTCACTAACTTCACACACCATCAGGCTTCCAAGCAGCTCTCAAGGAAACTCAGTTTTCACACTCTATGCTTAGTGCCCTTTGAGTGCCTAGGACTGAAATGAAGCTTGGTGAGCATCCCACACAAACGAGTGCTCCACATGCGGGTTTCACATGCCACCTACTCCACATTCACAGGCAACTTCAGCGCCACAGCCGTTTTCAGATAGCCCTCAATGCAAAGGCTCTAGACGCAAATATTGGTGTGAGAGCTAATTCAATCAAGGAAACACTGCATGTTGGTGAAGGGCATATTGAAGAAGGATCAACCGAGTGGTTCTTGTGGGAGAACAACTCCATTTGGCTCACTAACTTCACACACCATCAGGCTTCCAAGCAGCTCTCAGGGAAACTCAGTTTTCACACTCTATGCTTAGTGCCCTTTAAGTTCCTGAGACTGAAATGAAGCTTGGTGAGCATCCCACACAAACGAATGCTCCACATGCGGGTTTCACATGCCACCAACTCCACATTCACAGGCTACTTCAGCGCCACAGCCGTTTTCAGATAGCCCTCAATGCAAAGGCTCTAGATGCAAATATTGGTGTGAGAGCTAATTCAATCAAGGAAACACTGCATGTTGGTGAAGGGCATATTGAAGAAGGATCAGCCTAGTGGTTCTTGTGGGAGAACAACTCCATTTGGCTCACTAACTTCACACACCATCAGGCTTCCAAGCAGCTCTCAAGGAAAGCAAAGTTTTAACACTCTATGCTTAGTGCCCTTTGAGTGCCTAGGACTGAAATGAAGCTTGGTGAGCATCCCACACAAATGAATGCTCCACATGCGGGATTCACATGCCACCTACTCCACATTCACAGGCAACTTCAGCGCCACAGCCGTTTTCAGATAGCCCTCAATGCAAAGGCTCTAGACGCAAATATTGGTGTGACAGCTAATTCAATCAAGGAAACACTGCATGTTGGTGAAGGGCATATTGAAGAAGGATTAGCCGAGTGGTTCTTGTGGGAGAACAACTCCATTTGGCTCACTAACTTCACACACCATCAGGCTTCCAAGCAGCTCTCAAGGAAACTCAGTTTTCACACTCTATGCTTAGTGCCCTTTAAGTTCCTAAGACTTAAATGAAGCTTGGTGAGCATCCCACACAAACGAATGCTCCACATGCGGGTTTCACATGCCACCTACTCCACATTCACAGGCTACTTCAGCGCCACAGCCGTTTTCAGATAGCCCTCAATGCAAAGGCTCTAGATGCAAATATTGGTGTGAGAGCTAATTCAATCAAGGAAACACTGCATGTTGGTGAAGGGCATATTGAAGAAGGATCAGCCTAGTGGTTCTTGTGGGAGAACAACTCCATTTGGCTCACTAACTTCACACACCATCAGGCTTCCAAGCAGCTCTCAAGGAAACTCAGTTTTCACACTCTATGCTTAGTGCCCTTTGAGTGACTAGGACTGAAATGAAGCTGGTAGAGCATCCCACACAAATGAATGCTCCACATGCGGGTTCCACATGCCACCAACTCCACATTCACAGGCAACTTCAGCGCCACAGCCATTTTCAGATAGCCCTCAATGCAAAGGCTCTAGAAGCAAATATTGGTGTGAGAGCTTATTCAATCAAGGAAACACTGCATGTTGGTGAAGGGCATATTGAAGAAGGATCAGCCGAGTGGTTCTTGTGGGAGAACAACTCCATTTGGCTCACTAACTTCACACACCATCAGCCTTCCAAGCAGCTCTCAAGGAAACTCAGTTTTCACACTCTATGCTTAGTGCCCTTTGAGTGCATTATCTAGAAATGAACCTGGTAGAGCATCCCACACAAACGAATGCTCCACATGCGTGTTTCACATGCCACCAACTCCACATTCACAGGCAACTTCAGCGCCACAGCCGTTTTCAGATAGCCCTCAATGCAAAGGCTCTAGACGCAAATATTGGTGTGAGAGCTAATTCAATCAAGGAAACACTTCATGTTGGTGAAGGGCATATTGAAGAAGGATCAGCCGAGTGGTTCTTGCGGGAGAACAACTCCATTTGGCTCACTAACTTCACACACCATCAGGCTTCCAAGCAGCTCTCAAGGAAACTCAGTTTTCACACTCTATGCTTAGTGCCCTTTGAGTGCATTATCTAGGAATGAACCTGGTAGAGCATCCCACACAAACGAATGCTCCACATGCGTGTTTCACATGCCACCAACTCCACATTCTCAGGCAACTTCAGCGCCACAGCCATTTTCAGATAGCCCTCAATGCAAAGGCTCTAGACGCAAATATTGGTGTGAGAGCTAATTGAATCAAGGAAACACTGCATGTTGGTGAAGGGCATATTGAAGAAGGATCAGCCGAGTGGTTCTTGTGGGAGAACAACTCCATTTGGCTCACTAACTTCACACACCATCAGGCTTCCAAGCAGCTCTCAAGGAAACTCAGTTTTCACACTCTATGCTTAGTGCCCTTTGAGTGCATTATCTAGGAATGAACCTGGTAGAGCATGCCACACAAACGAATGCTCCACATGTGGGTTTTACATGCCACCAACTCCACATTCACAGGCAACTTCAGCGCCACAGCCGTATTCAGATAGCCCTCAATGCAAAGGCTCTAGACGCAAATATTGGTGTGAGAGATAATTCTATCAAGGAAACACTGCATGTTCGTGAAGGGCATATTGAAGAAGGATTAGCCGAGTGGTTCTTGTGGGAGAACAACTCCATTTGGCTCACTAACTTCACACACCATCAGGCTTCCAAGCATCTCTCAAGGAAACTCAGTTTTCACACTCTATGCTTAGTGCCCTTTGAGTGCCTAGGACGGAAAGGAAGCTGGTAGAGCATGCCACACAGATGAATGCTCCACATGCGGGTTCCACATGCCACCAACTCCACATTCACAGGCAACTTCAGCGCCACAGCCGTTTTCAGATAGCCCTCAATGCAAAGGCTCTAGACGCAAATATTGGTGTGAGAGCTAATTCAATCAAGGAAACACTGCATGTTGGTGAAGGGCATATTGAAGAAGGATCAGCCGAGTGGTTCTTGTGGGAGAACAACTCCATTTGGCTCACTAACTTCACACACCATCAGGCTTCCAAGCAGCTCTCAAGGAAACTCAGTTTTCACACTCTATGCTTAGTGCCCTTTGAGTGCATTATCTAGGAATGAACCTGGTAGAGCATCCCACACAAACGAATGCTCCACATGCGTGTTTCACATGCCACCAACTCCACATTCTCAGGCAACTTCAGCGCCACAGCCATTTTCAGATAGCCCTCAATGCAAAGGCTCTAGACGCAAATATTGGTGTGAGAGCTAATTCAATCAAGGAAACACTGCATGTTGGTGAAGGGCATATTGAAGAAGGATCAGCCGAGTGGTTCTTGTGGGAGAACAACTCCATTTGGCTCACTAACTTCACACACCATCAGGCTTCCAAGCAGCTCTCAAGGAAACTCAGTTTTCACACTCTATGCTTAGTGCCCTTTGAGTGCATTATCTAGGAATGAACCTGGTAGAGCATCCCACACAAACCAATGCTCCACATGCGGGTTTCACATGCCACCAATTCCACATTCACAGGCTACTTCAGCGCCACAGCTGTTTTCAGATAGCCCTCAATGCAAAGGCTCCAGACGCAAATATTGGTGTGAGAGCTTATTCAATCAAGGAAACACTGCATGTTGCTGAAGGGCATATTGAAGAAGAATCGGCCGCGGGGTTCTTGTGGGAGAACAACTCCATTTGGCTCACTAACTATACTCTCCATCAGGCTTCCAAACAGCTCTCAAGGAAACTCAGTTTTCACACTCTATGCTTAATGTCCTCTGAGTGCCTAGGACAGAAATGAAGCTTGGTGAGCTTCCCACACAAACCAAAGCTCCACATGCGGGTTTCACATGCCATCAACTCCACATTCACAGATATCTTCAGCGTCAAAATCGTTTTCAGAGAGCCCTCAATACAAATGGTACAGACGCAAATTTTGGTGTGAGAGCTTATTCAATCAAGGAAACACTGCATGTTGCTGAAGGGCATATTGAAGAAGAATCGGCCGCGGGGTTCTTGTGGGAGAACAACTCCATTTGGCTCACTAACTTCACACACCATCAGGCTTCCAAGCAGCTCTCAAGGAAACTCAGTTTTCACACTCTATGCTTAATGCCCTTTGAGTGCATTATCTAGGAATGAACCTGGTAGAGCATCCCACACAAACCAATGCTCCACATGCGGGTTTCACATGCCACCAACTCCACATTCACAGGCAACTTCAGCGTCAAAGCCTTTTTCAGAGAGCCCTCAATACAAATGGTACAGACGCAAATTTTGGTGTGAGAGCTAATTCAATCAAGGAAACACTGCATGTTGGTGAAAGGCATATTGAAGAAGGATCAGCCGAGTGGTTCTTGTGGGAGAACAACTCCATTTGGCTCACTAACTTCACACACCATCAGGCTTCCAAGCAGCTCTCAAGGAAACTCAGTTTTCACACTCTATGCTTAATGTCCTCTGAGTGCCTAGGACAGAAATGAAGCTTGGTGAGCTTCCCACACAAACCAAAGCTCCACATGCGGGTTTCACATGCCATCAACTCCACATTCACAGATATCTTCAGCGTCAAAATCGTTTTCAGAGAGCCCTCAATACAAAGGCTCAAGTCACAAATATTGGTGTGAGAGCTAATTCAATCAAGGAAACACTGCATGTTGGTGAAGGGCATATTGAAGAAGGATCAGCCGAGTGGTTCTTGTGGGAGAACAACTCCATTTGGCTCACTAACTTCACACACCATTAGGCTTCCAAGCAGCTCTCAAGGAAACTCAGTTTTCACACTCTATGCTTAGTGCCCTTTGAGTGCATTATCTAGGAATGAACCTGGTAGAGCATCCCACACAAACGAATGCTCCACATGCGGGTTTCACATGCCACCAACTCCACATTCAATGGCACCTTCAGCGTCACAGGCGTTTTCAGATAGCCCTCAATGCAAAGGCTCTAGATGCAAATAATGTTGTGAGAGCTAATTCAATCAAGGAAACACTGAATGTTGGTGAAGGGCATATTGAAGAAGGATCAGCCGAGTGGTTCTTGTGGGAGAACAACTCCATTTGGCTCACTAACTTCACACACCATCAGGCTTCCAAGCAGCTCTCAAGGAAACTCAGTTTTCACACTCTATGCCTAATGCCCTTTGAGTGCCTAGGACTGAAATGAACCTGGTAGAGCATCCCACACAAACGAATGCTCCACATGCGGGTTTCACATGCCACCACCTCCACATTCACAGGCAACTTCAGCGCCAAAGCCGTTTTCAGATAGCGCTCATTACAAAGGCTCTAGGCTCAAATAATGTGTGAGAGCTAATTCAATCAAGGAAACACTGCATGTTGGTGAAGGGCATATTGAAGAAGAATCAGTCGAGTGGTTCTTGAGGGAGAACAACTCCATTTGGCTCACTAACTTCACACACCATCAGCCTTCCAAGCAGCTCTCAAGGAAACTCAGTTTTCACACTCTATGCTTAATGCCCTTTGAGTGCCTAGGACTGAAATGAACCTGGTAGGGCATCCCACATAAACGAATGCTCCACATGCGGGTTTCACATGCCACCAACTCCACATTCACAGGTAACTGCAGCGCCACAGGCGTTTTCAGATAGCCCTCAATGCAAAGGCTCCAGACGCAAATATTGGTGTGAGAGCTTATTCAATCAAGGAAACACTGCATGTTGGTGAAGGGCATATTGAAGAAGGATCAGCCGAGTGGTTCTTGTGGGAGAACAACTCCATTTGGCTCACTAACTTCACACACCATCAGCCTTCCAAGCAGCTCTCAAGGAAACTCAGTTTTCACACTCTATGCTTAATGCCCTTTGAGTGCATTATCTAGGAATGAACCTGGTAGAGCATCCCACACAAATGAATGCTCCACATGCGGGTTTCACATGCCACCAACTCCACATTTACAGACAATTTCAGCGTCAAAGCCTTTTTCAGAGAGCCCTCAATACAAATGGTACAGACGCAAATTTTGGTGTGAGAGCTAATTCAATCAAGGAAACACTGCATGTTGGTGAAGCGCATATTGAAGAAGAATCAGCCGAGTGGTTCTTGTGGGAGAACAACTCCATTTGGCTCACTAACTTCACACACCATCAGGCTTCCAAGCAGCTCTCAAGGAAACTCAGTTTTCACACTCTATGCTTAATGTCCTCTGAGTGCCTAGGACAGAAATGAAGCTTGGTGAGCTTCCCACACAAACCAAAGCTCCACATGCGGGTTTCACATGCCATCAACTCCACATTCACAGATATCTTCAGCGTCAAAATCGTTTTCTAAGAGCCCTCAATACAAAGGCTCAAGGCACAAATATTGGTGTGAGAGCTAATTCAATCAAGGAAACACTGCATGTTGGTGAAGGGCATATTGAAGAAGGATCAGCCGAGTGGTTCTTGTGGGAGAACAACTCCATTTGGCTCACTAACTTCACACACCATCAGCCTTCCAAGCAGCTCTCAAGGAAACTCAGTTTTCACACTCTAGGCTTAGTGCCCTTTGAGTGCATTATCTAGGAATGAACCTGGTAGAGCATCCCACACAAACGAATGCTCCACATGCGGGTTTCACATGCCACCAACTCCACATTCAATGGCACCTTCAGCGTCACAGGCATTTTCAGATAGCCCTCAATGCAAAGGCTCTAGATGCAAATAATGTTGTGAGAGCTAATTCAATCAACGAAACAGTGCATGTTGGTGAAGCGCATATTGAAGAAGGATCAGCCGAGTGGTTCTTGTGGGAGAACAACTCCATTTGGCTCACTAACTTCACACACCATCAGGCTTCCAAGCAGCTCTCAAGGAAACTCAGTTTTCACACTCTATGCTTAGTGCCCTTTGAGTGCATTATCTAGAAATGAACCTGGTACAGCATCCCACACAAACCAATGCTCCACATGCGGGTTTCACATGCCACCAACTCCACATTCACAGGCAACTTCAGCGCCAAAGCCGTTTTCAGATAGCGCTCATTACAAAGGCTCTAGGCTCAAATAATGGGTGGGAGCTAATTCAATCAAGGAAACACTGCATGTTGGTGAAGCGCATATTGAAGAAGATTCAGCCGAGTGGTTCTTGCGGGAGAACAACTCCATTTGGCTCACTAACTTCACACACCATCAGGCTTCCAAGCAGCTCTCAAGGAAACTCAGTTTTCACACTCTATGCTTAGTGCCCTTTGAGTGCCTAGGACTGAAAGGAAGCTGGTAGAGCATCCCACACAAATGAATGCTCCACATGCGGGTTCCACATGCCACCAACTCCACATTCACAGGCAACTTCAGCGCCACAGCCATTTTCAGATAGCCCTCAATGCAAAGGCTCTAGACGCAAATATTGGTGTGAGAGCTTATTCAATCAAGGAAACACTGCATGTTGGTGAATTGCATATTGAAGAAGGATCAGCCGAGTGGTTCTTGTGGGAGAACAACTCCATTTGGATCACTAACTTCACACACCATCAGCCTTCCAAGCAGCTCTCAAGGAAACTCAGTTTTCACACTCTATGCTTAGTGCCCTTTGAGTGCATTATCTAGAAATGAACCTGGTAGAGCATCCCACACAAACGAATGCTCCACATGCGTGTTTCACATGCCACCAACTCCACATTCACAGGCAACTTCAGCGCCACAGCCGTTTTCAGATAGCCCTCAATGCAAAGGCTCTAGACGCAAATATTGGTGTGAGAGCTAATTCAATCAAGGAAACACTTCATGTTGGTGAAGGGCATATTGAAGAAGGATCAGCCGAGTGGTTCTTGCGGGAGAACAACTCCATTTGGCTCACTAACTTCACACACCATCAGGCTTCCAAGCAGCTCTCAAGGAAACTCAGTTTTCACACTCTATGCTTAGTGCCCTTTGAGTGCATTATCTAGGAATGAACCTGGTAGAGCATCCCACACAAACGAATGCTCCACATGCGTGTTTCACATGCCACCAACTCCACATTCTCAGGCAACTTCAGCGCCACAGCCATTTTCAGATAGCCCTCAATGCAAAGGCTCTAGACGCAAATATTGGTGTGAGAGCTAATTCAATCAAGGAAACACTGCATGTTGGTGAAGGGCATATTGAAGAAGGATCAGCCGAGTGGTTCTTGTGGGAGAACAACTCCATTTGGCTCACTAACTTCACACACCATCAGGCTTCCAAGCAGCTCTCAAGGAAACTCAGTTTTCACACTCTATGCTTAGTGCCCTTTGAGTGCATTATCTAGGAATCAACCTGGTAGAGCATGCCACACAAACGAATGCTCCACATGTGGGTTTCACATGCCACCAACTCCACATTCACAGGCAACTTCAGCGCCACAGCCGTTTTCAGATAGCCCTCAATGCAAAGGCTCTAGACGCAAATATTGGTGTGAGAGATAATTCTATCAAGGAAACACTGCATGTTCGTGAAGGGCATATTGAAGAAGGATTAGCCGAGTGGTTCTTGTGGGAGAACAACTCCATTTGGCTCACTAACTTCACACACCATCAGGCTTCCAAGCAGCTCTCAAGGAAACTCAGTTTTCCTACTCTATGCTTAGTGCCCTTTGAGTGCCTAGGACTGAAAGGAAGCTGGTAGAGCATGCCACACAGATGAATGCTCCACATGCGGGTTCCACATGCCACCAACTCCACATTCACAGGCAACTTCAGCGCCACAGCCGTTTTCAGATAGCCCTCAATGCAAAGGCTCTAGACGCAAATATTGGTGTGAGAGCTAATTCAATCAAGGAAACACTGCATGTTGGTGAAGGGCATATTGAAGAAGGATCAGCCGAGTGGTTCTTGCGGGAGAACAACTCCATTTGGCTCACTAACTTCACACACCATCAGGCTTCCAAGCAGCTCTCAAGGAAACTCAGTTTTCACACTCTATGCTTAGTGCCCTTTGAGTGCATTATCTAGGAATGAACCTGGTAGAGCATCCCACACAAACCAATGCTCCACATGCGGGTTTCACATGCCACCAATTCCACATTCACAGGCTACTTCAGCGCCACAGCTGTTTTCAGATAGCCCTCAATGCAAAGGCTCCAGACGCAAATATTGGTGTGAGAGCTTATTCAATCAAGGAAACACTGCATGTTGCTAAAGGGCATATTGAAGAAGAATCGGCCGCGGGGTTCTTGTGGGAGAACAACTCCATTTGCCTCACTAACTATACTCTCCATCAGGCTTCCAAACAGCTCTCAAGGAAACTCAGTTTTCACACTCTATGCTTAATGTCCTCTGAGTGCCTAGGACAGAAATGAAGCTTGGTGAGCTTCCCACACAAACCAAAGCTCCACATGCGGGTTTCACATGCCATCAACTCCACATTCACAGATATCTTCAGCGTCAAAATCGTTTTCAGAGAGCCCTCAATACAAATGGTACAGACGCAAATTTTGGTGTGAGAGCTTATTCAATCAAGGAAACACTGCATGTTGGTGAAGCGCATATTGAAGAAGAATCAGCCGAGTGGTTCTTGTGGGAGAACAACTCCATTTGGCTCACTAACTTCACACACCATCAGGATTCCAAGCAGCTCACAAGGAAACTCAGTTTTCACACTCTATGCTTAATGTCCTCTGAGTGCCTAGGACAGAAATGAAGCTTGGTGAGCTTCCCACACAAACCAAAGCTCCACATGCGGGTTTCACATGCCATCAACTCCACATTCACAGATATCTTCAGCGTCAAAATCGTTTTCAGAGAGCCCTCAATACAAAGGCTCAAGGCACAAATATTGGTGTGAGAGCTAATTCAATCAAGGAAACACTGCATGTTGGTGAAGGGCATATTGAAGAAGGATCAGCCGAGTGGTTCTTGTGGGAGAACAACTCCATTTGGCTCACTAACTTCACACACCATCAGGCTTCCAAGCAGCTCTCAAGGAAACTCAGTTTTCACACTCTATGCTTAGTGCCCTTTAAGTTCCTAGGACTGAAATGAAGCTTGGTGAGCATCCCACACAAACGAATGCTCCACATGCGGGTTTCACATGCCACCAACTCCACATTCACAGGCAACTTCAGCGCCACAGGCGTTTTCAGATAGCCCTCAATGCAAAGGCTCTAGACGCAAATATTGGTGTGAGAGCTAATTCAATCAAGGAAACACTGCATGTTGGTGAAGGGCATATTGAAGAAGGATCAGCCGAGTGGTTCTTGTGGGAGAACAACTCCATTTGGCTCACTAACTTCACACACCATCAGGCTTCCAAGCAGCTCTCAAGGAAACTCAGTTTTCACACTCTATGCTTAGTGCCCTTTGAGTGCATTATCTAGGAATGAACCTGGTAGAGCATCCCACACAAACGAATGCTCCACATGCGGGTTTCACATGCCACCAACTCCACATTCTCAGGCTACTTCAGCGCCACAGGCGTTTTCAGATAGCCCTCAATGCAAAGGCTCTAGACGCAAATAATGTTGTGAGAGCTAATTCAATCAAGGAAACACTGCATGTTGGTGAAGGGCATATTGAAGAAGGATCAGCCGAGTGGTTCTTGTGGGAGAACAACTCCATTTGGCTCACTAACTTCACACACCATCAGGCTTCCAAGCAGCTCTCAAGGAAACTCAGTTTTCACACTCTATGCTTAGTGCCCTTTGAGTGCATTATCTAGGAATGAACCTGGTAGAGCATCCCACACAAACGAATGCTCCACATGCGGGTTTCACATGCCACCAACTCCACATTCAATGGCACCTTCAGCGTCACAGGCATTTTCCGATAGCCCTCAATGCAAAGGCTCTAGATGCAAATAATGTTGTGAGAGCTAATTCAATCAAGGAAACACTGAATGTAGGTAAAGCGCATATTGAAGAAGGATCAGCCGAGTGGTTCTTGTGGGAGAACAACTCCATTTGGCTCACTAACTTCACACACCATCAGGCTTCCAAGCAGCTCTCGAGGAAACTCAGTTTTCACACTCTATGCTTAATGCCCTTTGAGTGCATTATCTAGGAATGAACCTGGTAGAGCATCCCACACAAACCAATGCTCCACATGCGGGTTTCACATGCCACCAACTCCACATTTACAAACAACTTCAGCGTCAAAGCCTTTTTCATAGAGCCCTCAATAAAAAGGGTACAGACGCAAATTTTGGTGTGAGACCTAATTCAATCAAGGAAACATTGCATGTTGGTGAAGGGCATATTGAAGAAGAATCAGCCGAGTGGTTCTTGTGGGAGAACAACTCCATTTGGCTCACTAACTTCACACACCATCAGCCTTCCAAGCAGCTCTCAAGGAAACTCAGTTTTCACACTCTATGCTTAATGCCCTTTGAGTGCATTATCTAGAAATGAACCTGGTACAGCATCCCACACAAACGAATGCTCCACATGCGGGTTTCACATGCCACCAACTCCACATTCACAGACAACTTCAGCGCCACAGCCGTTTTCAGATTGCGCTCATTACAAAGGCTCTAGGCTAAAATATTGGAGTGAGAGCTAATTCAATCAAGGAAACACTGCATGTTGGAGAAGCGCATATTGAAGAAGAATCAGTCGAGTGGTTCTTGAGGGAGAACAACTCCATTTGGCTCACTAACTTCACACACCATCAGCCTTCCAAGCAGCTCTCAAGGAAACTCAGTTTTCACACTCTATGCTTAATGCCCTTTGAGTGCATTATCTAGAAATGAACCTGGTACAGCATCCCACACAAACGAATACTCCACATGCGTCTTTCACATGCCACCAACTCCACATTCACAGACAACTTCAGTGCCAAAGCCGTTTTCAAATAACGCTCGATGCAAAGGCTCTAGACGCAAATATTGGTGTGAGAACTAATTCAATCAAGGAAACACTGCATGTTGCTGAAGGGCATATTGAAGAAGAATCGGCCGCGGGGTTCTTGTGGGAGAACAACTCCATTTGCCTCACTAACTATACTCTCCATCAGGCTTCCAAGCAGCTCTCAAGGAAACTCAGTTTTCACACTCTATGCTTAATGCCCTTTGAGTGCCTAGGACTGAAATGAACCTGGTAGGGCATCCCACATAAACGAATGCTCCACATGCGGGTTTCACATGCCACCAACTCCACATTCACAGGTAACTGCAGCGCCACAGGCGTTTTCAGATAGCCCTCAATGCAAAGGCTCCAGACGCAAATATTGGTGTGAGAGCTTATTCAATCAAGGAAACACTGCATGTTGGTGAAGGGCATATTGAAGAAGGATCAGCCGAGTGGTTCTTGTGGGAGAACAACTCCATTTGGCTCACTAACTTCACACACCATCAGCCTTCCAAGCAGCTCTCAAGGAAACTCAGTTTTCACACTCTATGCTTAGTGCCCTTTGAGTGCATTATCTAGGAATGAACCTGGTAGAGCATCCCACACAAACCAATGCTCCACATGCGGGTTTCACATGCCACCAACTCCACATTTACAGACAACTTCAGCGTCAAAGCCTTTTTCAGAGAGCCCTCAATACAAATGGTACAGACGCAAATTTTGGTGTGAGAGCTAATTCAATCAAGGAAACACTGCATGTTGGTGAAGCGCATATTGAAGAAGAATCAGCCGAGTGGTTCTTGTGGGAGAACAACTCCATTTGGCTCACTAACTTCACACACCATCAGGCTTCCAAGCAGCTCTCAAGGAAACTCAGTTTTCACACTCTATGCTTAGTGCCCTTTGAGTGCATTATCTAGGAATGAACCTGGTAGAGCATCCCACACAAACGAATGCTCCACATGCGGGTTTCACATGCCACCAACTCCACATTCACAGGCACCTTCAGCGTCACAGGCGTTTTCAGATAGCCCTCAATGCAAAGGCTCTAGATGCAAATAATGTTGTGAGAGCTAATTCAATCAAGGAAACACTGAATGTTGGTGAAGGGCATATTGAAGAAGGATCAGCCGAGTGGTTCTTGTGGGAGAACAACTCCATTTGGCTCACTAACTTCACACACCATCAGGCTTCCAAGCAGCTCTCAAGGAAACTCAGTTTACACACTCTATGCCTAATGCCCTTTGAGTGCCTAGGACTGAAATGAACCTGGTAGAGCATCCCACACAAACGAATGCTCCACATGCGGGTTTCACATGCCACCAACTCCACATTCACAGGCAACTTCAGCGCCACAGCCGTTTTCAGATAGCCCTCAATGCAAAGGCTCTAGACGCAAATATTGGTGTGAGAGCTAATTCAATCAAGGAAACACTGCATGTTGGTGAAGGGCATATTGAAGAAGGATCAGCCGAGTGGTTCTTGTGGGAGAACAACTCCATTTGGCTCACTAACGTCACACACCATCAGGCTTCCAAGCAGCTCTCAAGGAAATTCAGTGTTCACACTCTATGCTTAGTGCCCTTTGAGTGCATTATCTAGAAATGAACCTGGTACAGCATCCCACACAAACCAATGCTCCACATGCGGGTTTCACATGCCACCACCTCCACATTCACAGGCAACTTCAGCGCCAAAGCCGTTTTCAGATAGCGCTCATTACAAAGGCTCTAGGCTCAAATAATGGGTGAGAGCTAATTCAATCAAGGAAACACTGCATGTTGGTGAAGCGCATATTGAAGAAGATTCAGCCGAGGGGTTCTTGCGGGAGAACAACTCCATTTGGCTCACTAACTTCACACACCATCAGGCTTCCAAGCAGCTCTCAAGGAAACTCAGTTTTCACACTGTATGCTTAATGCCCTTTCATTGCATTATCTAGGAATGAACCTGGTAGAGCATCCCACACAAACCAATGCTCCACATGCGGGTTTCACATGCCACCAACTCCACATTTACAAACAACTTCAGCGTCAAAGCCTTTTTCATAGAGCCCTCAATAAAAAGGGTACAGACGCAAATTTTGGTGTGAGAGCTAATTCAATCAAGGAAACATTGCATGTTGGTGAAGGGCATATTGAAGAAGAATCAGCCGAGTGGTTCTTGTGGGAGAACAACTCCATTTGGCTCACTAACTTCACACACCATCAGCCTTCCAAGCAGCTCTCAAGGAAACTCAGTTTTCACACTCTATGCTTAATGCCCTTTGAGTGCATTATCTAGAAATGAACCTGGTACAGCATCCCACACAAACGAATGCTCCACATGCGGGTTTCACATGCCACCAACTCCACATTCACAGACAACTTCAGCGCCACGGCCGTTTTCAGATTGCGCTCATTACAAAGGCTCTAGGCTAAAATATTGGAGTGAGAGCTAATTCAATCAAGGAAACACTGCATGTTGGTGAAGGGCATATTGAAGAAGAATCAGTCGAGTGGTTCTTGAGGGAGAACAACTCCATTTGGCTCACTAACTTCACACACCATCAGCCTTCCAAGCAGCTCTCAAGGAAACTCAGTTTTCACACTCTATGCTTAATGCCCTTTGAGTGCCTAGGACTGAAATGAACCTGGTAGGGCATCCCACATAAACGAATGCTCCACATGCGGGTTTCACATGCCACCAACTCCACATTCACAGGTAACTGCAGCGCCACAGGCGTTTTCAGATAGCCCTCAATGCAAAGGCTCCAGACGCAAATATTGGTGTGAGAGCTTATTCAATCAAGGAAACACTGCATGTTGGTGAAGGGCATATTGAAGAAGGATCAGCCGAGTGGTTCTTGTGGGAGAACAACTCCATTTGGCTCACTAACTTCACACACCATCAGCCTTCCAAGCAGCTCTCAAGGAATCTCAGTTTTCACACTCTATGCTTAATGCCCTTTGAGTGCATTATCTAGGAATGAACCTGGTAGAGCATCCCACACAAACCAATGCTCCACATGCGGGTTTCACATGCCACCAACTCCACATTTACAGACAACTTCAGCGTCAAAGCCTTTTTCAGAGAGCCCTCAATACAAATGGTACAGACGCAAATTTTGGTGTGAGAGCTAATTCAATCAAGGAAACACTGCATGTTGGTGAAGGGCATATTGAAGAAGGATCAGCCGAGTGGTTCTTGTGGGAGAACAACTCCATTTGGCTCACTAACTTCACACACCATCAGGCTTCCAAGCAGCTCTCAAGGAAACTCAGTTTTCACACTCTATGCTTAGTGCCCTTTGAGTGCATTATCTAGGAATGAACCTGGTAGAGCATGCCACACAAACGAATGCTCCACATGTGGGTTTCACATGCCACCAACTCCACATTCACAGGCAACTTCAGCGCCACAGGCGTTTTCAGATAGCCCTCAATGCAAAGGCTCTAGACGCAAATATTGGTGTGAGAGATAATTCTATCAAGGAAACACTGCATGTTCGTGAAGGGCATATTGAAGAAGGATTAGCCGAGTGGTTCTTGTGGGAGAACAACTCCATTTGGCTCACTAACTTCACACACCATCAGGCTTCCAAGCATCTCTCAAGGAAACTCAGTTTTCACACTCTATGCTTAATGCCCTTTGAGTGCATTATCTAGAAATGAACCTGGTACAGCATCCCACACAAACGAATGCTCCACATGCGGGTTTCACATGCCACCAACTCCACATTCACAGACAACTTCAGCGCCACAGCCGTTTTCAGATTGCGCTCATTACAAAGGCTCTAGGCTAAAATATTGGAGTGAGAGCTAATTCAATCAAGGAAACACTGCATGTTCGTGAAGGGCATATTGAAGAAGAATCGGCCGCGGGGTTCTTGTGGGAGAACAACTCCATTTGCCTCACTAACCATACTCTCCATCAGGCTTCCAAGCAGCTCTCAAGGAAACTCAGTTTTCACACTCTATGCTTAATGTCCTCTGAGTGCCTAGGACAGAAATGAAGCTTGGTGAGCTTCCCACACAAACCAAAGCTCCACATGCGGGTTTCACATGCCATCAACTCCACATTCACAGATATCTTCAGCGTCAAAATCGTTTTCAGAGAGCCCTCAATACAAATGGTACAGACGCAAATATTGGTGTGAGAGCTAATTCAATCAAGGAAACACTGCATGTTGGTGAAGGGCATATTGAAGAAGAATCAGCCGAGTGGTTCTTGTGGGAGAACAACTCCATTTGGCTCACTAACTTCACACACCATCAGGCTTCCAAGCAGCTCTCAAGGAAACTCAGTTTTCACAATCTATGCTTAGTGTTCTTTGAGTGCCTAGGACAGAAATGAAGCTTGGTGAGCTTCCCACACAAACCAAAGCTCCACATGCGGGTTTCACATGCCATCAACTCCACATTCACAGGCAACTTCAGCGTCAAAATCGTTTTCAGAGAGCCCTCAATACAAAGGCTCAAGGCACAAATATTGGTGTGAGAGCTAATTCAATCAAGGAAACACTGCATGTTGGTGAAGGGCATATTGAAGAAGGATCAGCCGAGTGGTTCTTGTGGGAGAACAACTCCATTTGGCTCACTAACTTCACACACCATCAGGCTTCCAAGCAGCTCTCAAGGAAACTCAGTTTTCACACTCTATGCTTAGTGCCCTTTAAGTTCCTAGGACTGAAATGAAGCTTGGTGAGCATCCCACACAAACGAATGCTCCACATGCGGGTTTCACATGCCCCCAACTACACCTTCACAAAAAAACTTCAGTGCTAAATCCGTTTTCAGATAGCTCTCAATGTAAAGTCTCTAAACACAAATACTGGTGTGAGAGCTAATTCAAGCAATGAAACACTGCATGTTGGTGAAGGGCATATTGAAGAAGAGTCAACCGAATGGTTCTTGCGGGAGAACAACTCCATTTGGCTCACAAATTTCACACTCCATCAGGCTTCCAAACAGCTCTCAACGAATCTCAGCTTTCACACTCTATGCTTAATGTCCTTTCAATGCATTATCTAGGAATGAACTTGGTGCAGCTTCCCAAACAACCAATGCTCCACATGCGGGTTTCACATGCCACCAACTCCACATTCACAGACAAATTCAACGCCAAAGCCATTTTCAGAAAGCCCCCAATGCAAAGGCTCTAGACGCAAATATTGGTGTGAGAGCTAATTCAATCAAGGAAACACTGCATGTTGGTGAAGGGCATATTGAAGAAGAATCGGCCGAGTGTTTCTTGTGGGAGAACAACTCCATTTGGCTCACTAAATTCACACCATTAGCCTTCCAAACAGCTCTCAAGGAAACTCAGCTTTCACACTCTAGGCTTAATGCCCTTTGAGTGCCTAGGACTGAAATGAACCTGATAGAGCATCCCACACAAATGAATGCTCCACATGTGTCTTTCACATGCCACCAACTAAACATTCACAAAAAACTTCACCCCAACGCCATTTTCAGATAGCCCTCAATGCGAAGGATCTAGACGCAAATATTGGTGTGAGAGCTAATTCAATCAAGAAAACAATGCATGTTGATGAAGGGCATATTGAAGAAGAATCAGCAGAGTGGTTCTTGTGCGAGAACAATTCCATTTGGCTCACTAACTTCACATACCATCAGGCTTCCAAGTAGCTCTCAAGGAAACTCAGTTTTCACACTCTATGCTTAATACCGTTTGAGTGCATCATCTAGGATTGAACAGAACCTTGGTGGGTATCCCACACAAACGAATGCTCCACATGTGGGTTTCACATGCCCCCAACTCCACATCACAGATAACTTAAGCTCCAAAGGCGTTTTTAGATAGCCCTCAAGGAAACTCAGTTTTCACACTCTATGTTTAATGCCCTTTGAGTGCCTAGGACTGAACTGAAGGTTGGTGAGCATCCCACACAAAGGAATGCTCAACATGCGGCTTTCACATGCCACCCACTCCACATTCACAGACAACTTCATCGCCAAAGCCGTTTTCAGAGAGCCCTCAATACAAATGCTCCATACGCAAATATTGATGTGAGAGCTAACTCAAGCAATGAAACACTGCATGTTGGTGAAGCGCATATTGAAGAAGGAATCAGTCGCGTGGTTCTTGTGGCAGAATAACCCCATTTGGTCACCGACTTCACACACCATCAGGCTTCCAAGCAGCTCTTAAGGAAACTCAGTTTTCACGCTCTATGCTTAGTGCCCTTTGAGTGCATTATCTAGGAATGAACCTGGTAGAGTATCCCACACAAACCAATGCTCCACATGAATCTTGCACATACTACCAACTCCAATTTCATAGACAACTTCATTGCCAAAGCCATTTTCAGATAGCCCTCAATGCAAAGTCTCTAGACGCAAATATTGGTGTAAGAGCTAATTCAATCAAGGAAACACTGCATGTTGGTGAATGGCATATACAAGAAGAATCAGCCATGTGGTTCTTGTGGGAGAACAACTCCATTTGGCTCACTAACTTCACACACCATCAGGCTTCCCAGCAGTTCTCAAGGAAACTCAGTTTTCACACTCTATGCTTAATGCCCTTTGAGTGCATTATCTAGCAATGAACCTGGTAGAGCATCGCACAAAAACCAATGCTCCACATGCTTCTTTCACATTCCACCAACTACACATTCTGAAACAACTTCAGCCCCAGCGCCATTTTCAGATAGCCCTCAATGAATAGTCTCTAGACGCAAATATTGGTTTGAGAGCTAATTCAATCAAGGAAACAATGCAGGTTGATGAAGAGCACACTGAGGAAGAATCAGCCGAGTGGTTCTTGTGCGAGAATATTGCATTTGGCTCACTAAATTCACATACCCTCAGGCTTTCAAGCAGCTCTTAAGGAAACTCAGTTTTCACACTCTATGCTTAATGCCCTTTGAGTGCCTAGGACTGATATGAAGCTTGGTGAGCATCCCACACAAATGAATGCTCCACATGCGGCTTTCACATGCCACCAACTCCACATTCACAGACAACTTCAGTGCCAAAGCTGTTTTCAGGTAGCCCTCAATGCAAAGGCTCTAGATGCAAATTTTGGTGTGAGAGCTAATTCAATCAAGGAAACACTGCATGTTGGTGAAGGGCATATTGAAGAAGGATCAGCCGAGTGGTTCTTGTGGGAGAACAACTCCATTTGGCTCACTAACTTCACACACCATCAGGCTTCCAAGCAGCTCTAATGGAATCTCACATTTCACACTCTATGGTTAATGCCCTTTGAGTGCATTATCTAGGAATGAACCTGGAAGAGCATGCCACACAAACCAATGCTCCACATGCGGGTTTCACATGCCACCAACTCCACATTCACAGACAAATTCAACGCCAAAGCCATTTTCAGAAAGCCCTCAATGCAAAGGCTCTAGACGCAAATATTGGTGTGAGAGCTAATTCAATCAAGGAAACACTGCATGTTGGTTAAGGGCATATTGAAGAAGAATCGGCCGAGTGTTTCTTGTGGGAGAACAACTCCATTTGGCTCACTAACTTCACACCATCAGGCTTCCAAGCAGCTCTCAAGGAAACTCAGTTTTCACACTCTATGCTTAATGCTCTTTGAGTATCTAGGACTGAACTGAAGCTTGGTGAGTATTCAGCACCAACGAATGCCCCACATGCGGCTTTCACCTGTCACCTACTCCACATTCACAGACAACTTCTGTGCCAAAGCCGTTTTCAGATAGCCCTCAAGGTCACGCAGTTTTCACACTCTATGCTTAATGCCCTTTGAGTGCCTAGTACTGATATGAAGGTTGTTGAGCTTCCCACACAAACGAATGCCACACATGCGACTTTCACATGCCCCGAACTACACCTTCACGGACAACTTCAGTGCCAAAGCTGTTTTCAGATAGCCCTCAATGCAAAGGCTTTAGTCGCAAATATTGGTGTGAGAGCAAATTCAATCAAGGAAACACTGCATGTTGGTGAATAGCATATTAAAGAAGAATCAGATGAGTGGTTCCTGTGAAAGAACAACTCCATTTGGGTGACCAACTTCACGCTCCATCAGGCTTCCAAGCAGCTCTCAAGGAAATTCAGTTTTCACACTCTATGCTTAGTGCCCTTTGAGTGCATTATCTAGGAATGAATCTGGTAGAGCATCCCACACAAACGAATGCTCTACATGCGGGTTTTACATGCCACCATTTCCACAAAGTGGATATCTCAAAGTGGATATGACACCTACAGAAGGCTGTGTGGTGTTGAATGGCATCTCCCCGAAGCAGCAGCACAGCTCTTCCAATGCCAAAACAACTCCACCTCGATCAGGAACTTCACATAAAATCAGCTGTGCTCAGAGCTATCTAGGAAACCAGGTTTGTTCACTTAGAGTCCAATGCCAATTGAGCCCAGTGTGATGGAATCAAGCACGTTGACCACCAACAAAATACAAAGATGGAGCTCCTCACTCACGGCGCTCTAAATTCAACGGCCAAAGACAAGTTCAGCGCCCAAGCCATTTCCCGCTGCCACGGAAACCAAGTGCTCTGGCAGCACATATGTCTGAAAGTGGATATGACACCTAGGGAAGGCAGTGTGGTGGTGAATGGCAACTGCCCGAAGAAGCAGCACAGCACTTCCAGTGCAAAAACAACTCCACCTGCCTCATGAGCTTCACATACGATCAGCTGTGCTAGCAGCGATATAGGAAATCCTGTTTGTTCACATCTGGTCCAATGTCCATTGAGCCCAGTGTGATGGAACCAAGCAGGTGGAGCACCCACAAAAAAGAAAACGGAGCTCCTCACTCAAGGCGCTCAAAACTCCACAGCCAAAGACAAGTTCAGTGCCCAAACCAGTTCCCGCTGCTATGGAAACCTAGTGCTCTGGCAGCACATATGTCTCAAAGTGGATATGACACCTAGGGAAGGAAGTGTGGTGCTGAATGGCAACTGCCCGAAGCAGCAGCACAGCTCTTCCAGTGCCAAAACAACTCCACCTGGCTCACAAACTTCACATACAATCAGCTGTGCTAGCAGCTATCTAGGAAACCCTGTTTTGTCAACTCTGCTCCAATGCCCGTTGAGCCCAGGGTGATGAAATAAAGCAGGTTGAGCACACACACTAAACTAACATGGAGCTCCTCACTCAAGGCGCTCAAAACTCCACAGCCAAAAACAAGTTCAGCGCCCAAGCCATTTCCTGCTGCCATGGAAACCAAGTGCTCTGGCAGTACATATGTCTCAAAGTGGCTATGACACCTAGGGAAGGCAGTGTGGTGGTGAATGGCAACTGCCCGAAGCAGCAGCACAGCTCTTTCAGTGCCAAAACAACTCCACCTGCCTCATGAACTTCACATACCATCAGTTGTGCTAGCAGCGATCTAGGAAACCCTGTTTGTTCACTTCTGATCCAATGCCCATTGAGCCCAGTGTGATGGAATCAAGCAGGTTGAGCACACACACTGAACTAACATGGAGCTCCTCACTCAAGGCGCTCAAAACTCCACAGCCAAAGACAAGTTCAGCGCCCAAGCCAGTTCCCGCTGCCATGGAAACCAAGTGCTCTGGCAGCACATATGTCTCAACGTGGCTATGACACCTAGGGAAGGCATTGTTGTGGTGAATGGCAACTGCGGGAAGCAGGAGCACAGTTCTTCCAGTGCCAAAACAACTCCACCTCATTCATGAACTTCACATACCATCAGCTATACTAGCAGCTCTCTAGGAAATCCTGTTTGTTCACTTGCAGTCCAGTGCCAATTTAACCAGGGTGATGGAATAAAGCAGTTGGAGCACACACTAAACTGTAGAGATGGAGCTCCTCACTCAAGGCACTCAAAACTCCACAGCCAAACACAAGTTCAGCGCCCAAGCCATTTCCCGCTGCCATGGAAACCAAGTGCTCTGGCAGCACATATATCTCTAAGTGGCTATGACACCTAGGCAAGGCGTAGTAGTGGTGAATGGCAATAGCCCGAAGCAGCAGCACAGCACTTCCAGTGTCAAAACAACTCCACCTGGCTCGTGAACTTCACATACCATCAGCTGTGCTAGCAGTTATCTAGGAAACCATGTTTGGTCACTTACATTCCAATGCCAATTGAGCCCAGTGTGATGGAATCAAGCAGGTGGAGCACACACACTAAACTAACATGCAGCTCCTCACTCAAGGCACTCAAAGCTCCACAGCCAAAGACAAGTTCAGCGCCCAAGCCATTTCCCGCTGCCATGGAAACCAAGTGCTCTGGCAGCACATATGTCTCAAAGTGGATATGACACCTAGTCAACGCAGTGTGGTGGTGAATGGCAACTGCCCGAAGCAGCAGCACAGCTTTTCCAGTGCCAAAACAACTCCAACTCGGTCATGAACGTCTCATACCATCAACTGTGCTAGCAGCGATATAGGAAACCCTGTTTGATCACGTCTGATCCAAAGCCCATTCAAGCCAGTGTAATGGAATCAAGCAGGTTGAGCACACACACTAAACTAACATGGAGCTCCTCAATCAAGGCGCTCAAAACTCCGCAGCCAAACACAAGTTCAGCGCCCAAGCCAGTTCCCCCTGCCATGGAAACCAAGTGCTCTGGCAGCACATATGTCTCAAAGTGGATATGACACCTAGGGAAGGCAGTGTGGTGGTGAATGGCATCTGCCCGAAGAGGCAGCACAGCTCTTCCAGTGCCAAAACAACTCCACCTGCCTCATGAACTTACATATGATCAGCAGTGCTAGCAGCTATCTAGGAAACCCTGTTTGGTGTCTTCTGATCCAATGCCAATTTACCCAGGGTGATGGAATAAAGCAGGTGGAGCACACACACTAAACTAACATGGAGCTCCTCACTCAAGGCGCTCAAAACTCCACAGCCAAAGACAAGTTCAGCGCCCAAGCCATTTCCCGCTGCCATGGAAACCAAGTGATCTGGCAGCACATATGTCTCAAAGTGGCTATAATACCTAGGAAAGGCAGTGTGGTGGTGAATGGCAACTGCGGGAAGCAGGAGCACAGCTCTTCCAGTGCCAAAACAACTCCATCTCGGTCAGTAACTTCACATACCATCAGCTGTGCTAGCAGCTATATAGGAAACCCTGTTTGGTTGCTTCCAGTCCAATGCCCATTTACCCAGGGTGATGGAATCAAGCAGGTTAAGCACACACACTAAACTAACATGGAGCTCCTCACTCAAGGCGCTCAAAACTCCACAGCCAAAGACAAGTTCAGCGCCCAAGCCAGTTCCCGCTGCCATGGAAACCAAGTGCTCTGGCAGCACATATGTCTGAAAGTGGATATGACACCTAGGAAGGCAGTGTGGTGGTGAATGGCAACTGCCCGAAGCAGCAGCACAGCTTTTCCAGTGCCAAAACAACTCCACCTCGGTCATGAACTTCACATACCATCAGCTGTGCTAGCAGTGATTCAGGAAACACTGTTTGGTCACTTCCAGTCCAATGCCAATTTACCCAGGGTGATGGAATCAAGCAGGTGCAGAACACACAATAAACTAACATGGAGCTCCTCACTCAAGGCGCTCAAAACTACACAGCCAAAGACAAGTTCAGTGCCCAAGCCAGTTCCCGCTGCCATTGAAACCAAGTGCTCTGGCTGCACATATGTCTCAAAGTGGCTATGACACCTAGGGAAGGCAGTGTGGTGGTGAATGGCAACTGCCCGAAGCAGCAGCACAGCTTTTCCAGTGCCAAAACAACTCCACTTCGCTCATGAACGATACATAAGATCAGCTGTGCTAGCAGATATCTGGGAAACCCTGTATGATCACATCTGATCCAATGCCCATTGAGCCCAGTGTAATGGAATCAAGCAGGTTGAGCACACACACTAAACTAACATGGAGCTCCTCACTCAAGTCGCTCAAAACTCCACAGCCAAACACAAGTTCAGCGCCCAAGCCATTTCCCGCTGCCATGGAAACCAAGTGCTCTGGCAGCACATATGTCTCAAGGTGGATATGACACCTAGGGAAGGCAGTGTGGTGTTGAATGGAAACAGCACGAAGCAGCAGCACAGCTGTTCCAGTATCAAAACAACTCCACCTCGGTCATGAACTTCACATACCATCAACTGTGCTAACAGATGTCTAGGAAACCCTGTTTGTTCACTTCTGGTCCAATGCCCATTGAGCCCAGTGTGATGGAATCAAGCAGGTTGAAAACACACACTAAACTAACATGGAGCTCCTCACTCAAGGCGCTCAAAACCCACAGCCAAAGACAAGTTCAGCGCCCAAGCCAGTTCCCGCTGCCATGGAAACCAAGTGCTCTGGCAGCACATAACTCAAAGTGGCTATGACACTTAGGGAAGGCAGTGTGGTGGTGAATGGCAATTGCCCGAAGCAGCACAGCTCTTCCAGTGCCGAAACAAATCCACCTCGGTCATGAACTTCAAATACCATCAGCTGTGCTAGCAGCGATATAGGAAACCCTGTTTGGTCACTTCCGTTCTAATGCCCATTTACCCAGGGTGATGGAATAAAGCAGGTGGAGAACACAAAATAAACTAACATGGAGCTCCTCACTCAAGGCGCTCAATACTCCACAGCCAAACACAAGTTCAGCGCCCAACCCAGTTCCCGCTGCCATGGAAACCAAGTGCTCTGGCAGCACATTTGTCTGAAAGTGGATATGACACTTAGTGAAGGCTGTGTGGTGGTGAATGGCAACTGCCAGAAGCAGCAGCACAGCTTTTCCAGTGTCAAAACAACTCGACCTGGCTCATGAAATTCACATACCATCAGCTGTGCTAGCAGTTATCTAGGAAACCATGTTTGGTCACTTCTGGTCCAATGCCATTGAGCCCAGTGTGATGGTATCAAGCAGGTTGAACACCCACACTAAACTAACATAAAGCTCCTCCATCAAGGTGCTCAAAGCTCCAAAGCCAAAGACAAGTTCAGCGCCCAAGCCAGTTCCCGCTGCCATGGAAACCAAGTGATCTGGCAGCACATATGTCTCAAGGTGGATATGACACTTAGGGAAGGAAGTGTGGTGGTGAATGGCAACTGCCCGAAGCAGCAGCACAGCTCTTCCAGTGCCAAAACAACTCCACCTGCCTCATGAACTTCACATACCTTCAGCTGTGCTAGCAGCGATATAGGAAACCCTGTTTGGTCGCTGCTGATCCAATGCCCATTGAGCCCAGTGTGATGGAATCAAGCAGGTTGAGCACACACACTAAACTAACATGGAGCTCCTCACTCAAGGCGCTAAAAACTAGCCAGCCAACGACAAGTTCAGCGCCCAAGCCAGTTCCCGCTGCCATGGAAACCAAGTGCTCTGACTACACATATGTCTCAAAGTGGCTATGACACCTAGGGAAGACAGTGTGTTGGTGAATGGCAACTGCCTGAAGCAGCAGCTCAGCTCTTCCACTGCCAAAACAACTCCACCTCGGTGAAGAACTTCACATACCATCAGCTGTGCTAGCAGCGTTCTAGGAAACCCTGTTTGTTCACTTGATTTCCAGTGCCGATTTAACGAGTGTGATGGAATTAAGCAGTTGGAGCACACACACTAAACTATAAAGATGGAGCTCCTCACTCAAGGCGCTCAAAACTCCACAGCCAAACACAAGTTCAGCGCCCAAGCCATTTCCCGCTGCCATGGAAACCAAGTGCTCTGGCAGCACATATGTCTCAAAGAGGATATGACACATAGGGAAGGCAGTGTGGTGGTGAATGGAAACAGCATGAAGCAGCAGCACAGCTATTCCAGTGTCAAAACAACTCCACCTCGGTGAAGAACTTCACATACCATCAGCTGTGCTAGCATCTATCTAGGAAACCCTGTTTGGTCTCTTCCAGTCCCATGCACATTTACTCAGGGTGATGGAATAAAGCAGGTTGAGCACACACACTAAAGTAACATGGAGCTCCTCAATCAAGGCGCTAAAAACTCCACAGCCAAACACAAGTTCAGCGCCCAAGCCAGTTCCCTCTGCCATGGAAACCAAGTGCTCTGGCAGCACATATGTCTCAAAGTGGATATGACACCTAGGGAAGGCTGTGTGGTGCTGAATGGCAACTGCCCGAAGCAGCAGCACAGCTCTTTCAGTGCCAAACAACTCCACCTCGGTGAAGAACTTCACATACCATCAGCTGTGCTAGCAGCTCTCTAGGAAACCCTGTTTGGTCCCTTCAAATCCTATGCCCATTTATCCAGGGAGATGGAGTGAAGCAACTGGAGAACACACACTAAACTATCATGCAGCTCCTGACTCAAGGCGCTCAAAACTCCACAGCCAAAGACAAGTTCAGCGCCCAAGCCAGTTCCCGCTGCTATGGAAACCAAGTGCTCTGGCAGCACATATGTCTGAAAGTGGCTATGACACTTAGGGAAGGCTGTGTGGTGGTGAATGGCAACTGCCCGAAGAAGCAGCACAGCTCTTCCAGTGCCAAAACAACTCCACCTGCCTCATGAACTTCACATACCATCAGCTGTGCTAGCAGCGATATAGGAAACCCTGTTTGTTCACTTCTGTTTCAATGACCATTGAGCCCAGTGTGATGGAATCAATTAGGTGGAGAACACACACTAAACTAACATGGAGCTCCTCACTCAAGGCGCTAAAAACTAGCCAGCCAACGACAAGTTCAGCGCCCAAGCCAGTTCCCGCTGCCATGGAAACCAAGTGCTCTGGCAACACATATGTCTCAAAGTGGATATGACACCTAGGGAAGACAGTGTGTTGGTGAATGGCAACTGCCTGAAGCAGCAGCACAGCTCTTTCAGTGCCAAAACAACTCCACCTCGGTCATGAACTTCACATAGAATCAGCTGTTTTAGAAGCTATCTAGGAAACCCTGTTTGATCACGTCTCATTAAATGCCCATTGAGCCCAGTGTAATGGAATCAAGCAGGTTAAGCACACACACTAAACTAACATGGAGCTCCTCACTCAAGGCGCTCAAAACTCCACAGCCAAACACAAGTTCAGCGCATAAGCCATTTCCCGCTGCCATGGAAACCAAGTGCTCTGGCAGCACATATGTCTCAAAGTGGCTATGACACCTATGGAAGGCAGTGTGGTGCTAAATGGCAACTGCCTGAAGCAGCAGCTCAGCTCTTCCAGTGCCAAAACAACTCCACCTGCCTCATGAACTTCACATACCATCAGCTGTGTTAGCAGCGATGTATTAAACCCTGTTTGTTTACTTCTGGTCCAATGCCCATTGAGCCCAGTGTGATGGAATCAACAGGTTGAGCACACACTAAACTCACATGGAGCTCCTCACTCAAGGCGCTCAAAACTCCACAGCCAACGACAAGTTCAGTGCCCAAGCCATTTCCCGCTGTCATGGAAATCATGTGCTCTGGCAGCACATATGTCTCAAAGTGGATATGACACATAGGGAAGGCAGTGTGGTGGTGAATGGCAACTGCCCGAAGCAGCAGCACAGCTCTTCCAGTGCCAAAACAACTCCACATCGGTCATGAACTTCACATACCATCAGCTGTGCTAGCAGCTATCTAGGAAACACTGTTTGATCACGTCTGATCCAATGCCCATTGAGTCCAGTGTAATGGAATCAAGCAGGTTGAGCACACACACTAAACTAACATGGAGCTCCTCACTCAAGGCGCTCAAAACTCCACAGCCAAAGACAAGTTCAGTGCCCAAGCCAGTTCCCGCTGCCACGGAAACCAATTGCTCTGGCAGCACATATGTCTCAAAGTGGATATGACACCTAGGGAAGGCAGTGTGGTGGTGAATGGCAACTGCCCGAAGCAGCAGCACAACTCTTCCAGTGCCAAAACAACTCCACCTGCCTCATGAACTTCACATACCATCAGCTGTGCTAGCAGCTTTCTAGGAAACCCTGTTTGGTCTCTTCCAGTCCCATGCACATTTACTCAGGGTGATGAAATAAAGCAGGTTGAGCACACACACTAAACTAACATGGAGCTCCTCAATCAAGGCGCTCAAAACTAGCCAGCCAACGACAAGTTCAGCGCCCAACCCAGTTCCTGCTGCCATGGAAACCAAGTGCTGTGGCAGAACATATGTCTCAAAGTTGATATGACACCTAGGGTAGGAAGTGTGGTGCTGAATGGCAACTGCCCGAAGCAGCAGCACAGCTCTTCCAGTGCCAAAACAACTCCACCTCGGTGAAGAACTTCACATACCATCAGCTGTGCTAGCACCTCTCTAGGAAACACTGTTTGGTCCCTACAAATCCTATGCCCATTTATCCAGGGTGATGGAGTCAAGCAAGTGGAGCACACACACTAAACTATCATTCAGCTCCTCAATCAAGGCGCTCAAAACTCCTCAGCCAAAGACAAGTTCAGCGCCCAAGCCAGTTCCCGCTGCCATGGAAACCAAGTGCTCTGGCAGCAATATGTCTCAAAGTGGATATGACACTTAGGGAAGGCTGTGTGGTGGTGAATGGTAACTGCCCGAAGAAGCAGCACAGCTCTTCCAGTGCAAAAACAACTCCACCTGCCTCATGAACTTCACATACCATCAGCTGTGCTAGCAGCGATATAGGAAATCCTGTTTGGTCACTTCTGTTCCAATGACCATTGAGCCCAGTGTGATGGAATCAAGCAGGTTGAGCACACACACTAAACTAACATGGAGCTCCTCACTCAGGGCGCTAAAAACTCCACAGCCAAAGACAAGTTCAGCGCCCAAGCCAGTTAAGGCTTCCATGGAAACCAAGTGCTCTGGCAGCACATATGTCTCAAAGTGGCTATGACACCTAGGGAAGGCAGTGTGGTGGTGAATGGCAACTGCCCGAAGCAGCAGCACAGCTCTTCCAGTGCCAAAACAACTCCACCTCGGTCATGAACTTGACATAGAATCATCTGTTTTAGCAGCTATCTAGGAAACCCGGTTTGATCACGTCTGATCCAATGCCCATTGAGCCCAGTGTAATGGAATCAAGCAGGTTAAGCACACACACTAAACTAACATGGAGCTCCTCACTCAAGGCGCTCAAAACTCCACAGCCAAACACAAGTTCAGCGCCCAAGCCATTTCTTGCTGCCATGGAAACCAAGTTCTCTGGCAGCACATATGTCTCAAAGTGGATATGACACCTAGGGAAGGAAGTGTGGTGCTGAATGGCAACTGCCTGAAGCAGCAGCTCAGCTCTTCCAGTGCCAAAACAACTCCACCTCCCTCATGAACTTCACATACCATCAGCTGTGTTAGCAGCGATGTATTAAACCCTGTTTGTTTACTTCTGGTCCAATGCCCATTGAGCCCAGTGTGATGGAATCAAGCAGGTTGAGCACACACTAAACTAACATGGAGCTCCTCACTCAAGGCGCTCAAAACTCCACAGCCAACTACAAGTTCAGTGCCCAAGCCATTTCCCGCTGCCATGGAAACCATGTGCTCTGGCAGCACATATGTCTCAAAGTGGATATGGCACCTAGTCAAGGCAGTGTGGTGGTGAATGGCAATTGCCTGAAGCAGCAGCACAGCTCTTCCAGTGCCAAAACAACTCCACCTCGGTCATGAACTTCACATACCATCAGCTGTGCTTGCAGCGTTTTAGGAAACCCTGTTTGGTCACTTCCAATCCAATTCCCATTGAGCCCAGTGTGATGGAATCAAGCAGGCGGAGCACCTACAAAATACAAAGACGGAGCTCCTCACTCAAGGCGCTCAAAACTCCACAGCCAAAGACAAGTTCAGCGCCCAAGCCAGTTCCCGCTGCCATGGAAACCAAGTGCTCTGGAAGCACATATGTCTCAAAGTGGATATGACACATAGGGAAGGCAGTGTGGTGGTGAATGGCAACTGCCCGAAGCAGGAGCACAGCTCTTCCAGTGCCAAAACAACTCCACCTCGGTCATGAACTTCACATACCATCAGCTGTGCTAGTAGCTATATACGGAGCCCGACTTGGTCACATCTGGTCCAATGCCCATTGAGCCCAGTGTGATGGAATCAATTAGGTGGAGAACACACACTAAACTAACATGGAGCTCCTCACTCAAGGCGCTAAAAACTAGCCAGCCAACGACAAGTTCAGCGCCCAAGCCATTTCTTGCTGCCATGGAAACCAAGTGCTCTGGCAGCACATATGTCTCAAAGTGGATATGACACCTAGGGCAGGCAGTGTGGTGGTGAATGGCAACTGCCCGAAGCAGCAGCACAGCTCTTCCAGTGTCAAAACAACTCCACCTGCCTCATGAACTTCACACACCATCAGATGTGCTAGCAGCTATCTAGGAAACCCTGTTTGATCAAGTCTGATCCAATGCCCATTGAGCCCAGTGTGATGGAATCAAGCAGGTTGAGCACACACACTAAACTAACATGGAGCTCCTCACTCAAGGCGCTCAGACCTCCACAGCCAAACACAAGTTCAGCGCCCAAGCCAGTTCCTGCTGCCATGGAAACCAAGTGCTCTGGCAGCACATATGTCTCAAAGTGGCTATGACACCTAGGGAAGGCAGTGTGGTGGTGAATGGCAACTGCCTGAAGAAGCAGCACAGCTCTTCCAGTGCCAAAACAACTCCACCTGCCTCATGAACTTCACATACCATCAGCTGTGCTAGCAGCTATCTAGGAAACCCTGTTTGATCACGTCTGATCCAATGCCCATTGAGCCCAGTGTAATGGAATCAAGCAGGTTGAGCACACACACTAAACTAATATAAGCTCCTCACTCAAGGCGCTCAAAACTCCATAGCCAAAGACAAGTTCAGCGCCCAAGCCAGTTCCCGCAGCCATGGAAATTAAGTACTCTGGCAGCACATATGTCTCAAAGTGGATATGACACCTAGGGAAGGCAGTGTGGTGGTGAATGGCAACTGCGGGAAGCAGGAGCACAGCTCTTCCAGTGCAAAAACAACTCCACTTGCCTCATGAACTTCACATACCATCAGCTGTGCTAGCATCTATCTAGGAAACCCTGTTTGGTCTCTTCCAGTCCCATGCACATTTACTCAGGGTGATGGAATAAAGCAGGTTGAGCAAACACACTAAAGTAACATGGAGCTCCTCAATCAAGGCCCTAAAAACTCCACAGCCAAACACAAGTTCAGCACCCAATCCAGTTCCCGCTGCCATGGAAACCAAGTGCTCTGGCAGCACATATGTCTCAAAGTGGATATGACACCTAGGGAAGGAAGTGTGGTGCTGAATGGCAACTGCCCGAAGCAGCAGCACAGCTCTTCCAGTGCCAAAACAACTCCACCTCGGTGAAGAACTTCACATACCATCAGCTGTGCTAGCACCTCTCTAGGAAACACTGTTTGGTCCCTACAAATCCTATGCCCATTTATCCATGGTGATGGAGTTAAGAAAGTGGAGCACACACACTAAACTAACATGGAGCTCCTCACTCAAGGCGCTCAAAACTCCACAGCCAAAGACAAGTTCAGCGCCCAAGCCAGTTAAGGCCTCCATGGAAACCAAGTGCTCTGCAGCACATATGTCTCAAAGTGGATATGACACCTAGGTAAGACAGTGTGGTGGTGAATGGCAACTGCCCGAAGCAGCAGCACAGCTCTTCCAGTGCCAAAACAACTCCACCTGCCTCATGAACTTAACATAGAATCAGCTGTGCTAGCAGCTATCTAGGAAACCCTGTTTGGTCTCTTCCAGTCCCATGCACATTTACTCAGGGTGATGGAATAAAGCAGGTTGAGCAAACACACTAAACTATCATGCAGCTCCTGACTCAAGGCGCTCAAAACTCCACAGCCAAAGACAAGTTCAGCGCCCAAGCCAGTTCCCGCTGCCATGGAAACCAAGTGCTCTGGCAGCACATATGTCTCAAAGTGAATATGACACTTAGGGAAGGCTGTGTGGTGGTGAATGGCAACTGCTCGAAGCAGCAGCACAGCTCTTCCAGTGCAAAAACAACTCACCTACCTCATGAACTTCACATACCTTCAGCTGTGCTATCAGCGATATAGGAAACCCTGTTTGATAACGTCTGAACCAATGCCCATTGATCCCAGGGTATTGGAACCAAGCAGGTGGAGCACACACACTAAACTAACATGGAGCTCCTCACTCAAGGCGCTCAAAACTCCACAGCCAAACACAGGTTCAGCACCAAAGCCATTTCCCGCTGCCATGGAAACCAAGTACTCTGGCAGCACATATGTCTCAAAGTGGATATGACACCAAGGGAAGGCAGTGTGGTGGTGAATGGCAACTGTCTGAAGCAGCAGCTCAGCTCTTCCAGTGCCAAAACAACTCCACCTGCCTCATGAACTTCACATACCATCAGCTGTGTTAGCAGCGATGTATTAAACCCTGTTTGTTTACTTCTGGTCCAATGCCCATTGAGCCCAGTGTGATGGAATCAAGCAGGTTGAGCACACACTAAACTCACATGGAGCTCCTCACTCAAGGTGCTCAAAACTCCACAGCCCACGACAAGTTCAGTGCCCAAGAAATTTCCCGCTGCCATGGAAACCATGTGCTCTGGCTGCACATATGTCTCAAAGTGGATATGACACCTAGGGAAGGCTGTGTGGTGGTGAATGGCAATTGCCTGAAGCAGCAGCTCAGCTCTTCCAATGCCAAAACAACTCCACCTCGGTGAAGAATTTCACATACCATCAGCTGTGCTTGCAGCGTGCTAGGAAACCCTGTTTGGTCACTTCCAATCCAATTCACATTGAGCCCAGTGTGAAGGAATCAAGCAGGCGGAGCACCTACAAAATACAAAGACGGAGCTCCTGACTCAAGGCGCTCAAAACTCCACAGCCAAAGACAAGTTCAGCGTCCAAGCCAGTTCCCGCTGCCATGGAAACCAAGTGCTCTGGCAGCACATATGTCTCAAAGTGGATATGACACCAAGGGAAGGCAGTGTGGTGGTGAATGCCAACTGCCCGAAGCAGCAGCACAGCTCTTCCACTGCCAAAACAACTCCACCTCGGTCATGAACTTCACATAGAATCAGCTGTTTTAGCAGCTATCTAGGAAACCCTGTTTGATCACGTCTGATCCAAAGGCCATTGAGCCCAGTGTAATGGAATCAAGCAAGTTAAGCACACACACTAAACTAACATGGAGCTCCTCACTCAAGGCGCTCAAAACTCCACAGCCAAACACAAGTTCAGCGCCCAAGCCATTTCTTGCTGCCATGGAAACCAAGTGCTCTGGCAGCACATATGTCTCAAAGTGGATATGACACCTAGGGCAGGCAGTGTGGTGGTGAATGGCAACTGCCCGAAGCAGCAGCACAGCTCTTCCAGTGTCAAAACAACTCCACCTGCCTCATGAACTTCACACACCATCAGATGTGCTAGCAGCTATCTAGGAAACCCTGTTTCATCACGTCTGATCCAATGCCCATTGATCCCAGGGTATTGGAACCAAGCAGGTTGAGCACACACACTAAACTAACATGGAGCTCCTCACTCAAGGCGCTCAAAACTCCACAGCCAAAGACAAGTTCAGCGCCCAAGCCAGTTCCCGCTGCCATGGAAACCAAGTGCTCTGGCAGCACATATGTCTCAAAGTGGATATGACAGCTTCGGAAGGCAGTGTGGTGGTGAATGGCAACTGCCAGAAGCAGCAGCACAGCTCTTCCAGTGCCAAAACAACTCCACCTACCTCATTAACTTCACATACCATCAGCTGTGCTAACAGATATCTAGGAAACCCTGTTTGGTCACATCTGGTCCAATGTCCATTGAGCCCAGTGTGATGGAATCAAGCAGGTTGAGCACACACACTAAACTAACATGGAGCTCCTCACTCAAGGCGCTCAAAACTCCACACCCAAAAACAAATTCAGCGCCCAAGCCAGTTCCCGCTGCCATGGAAACCAAGTGCTCTGGCAGCACATATGTCTCAAAGTGGCTATGACACCTAGGGAAGCAGTGTGGTGGTGAATGGCAACTGCCCGAAGCAGCAGCTCAGCTATTCCAGTGCCAAAACAACTCCACCTGGCTCATGAACTTCACATACCATCAGCTGTGCTAGCAGCGATCTAGGAAACCCTGATTGTTCACTACCAGTCCAATACCCTTTGAGCCCAGTGGGATGAAATCAAGCAGGTGGAGCACACACACTAAACTAACATGGAGCTCCTAACTCAAGGCGCTCAAAATTCCACAGCCAAACACAAGTTCAGCGCCCAAGCCAGTTCCCGCTGCCATGGAAACCAAGTGCTCTGACAGCACATATGTCTGAAAGTGGATATGACTCCTAGGGAAGGCGGTGTGGTGGTGAATGGCAACTGCCCGAAGCAGCAGCACAGCTCTTCCAGTGCCAAAACAAATCCACCTGGCTCATAAACTTCACATACCATCAGCTGTGCTAGCAGTTATCTAGGAAACCCTGTTTAGTCACTTCTGATCAAAGGCCCATTGAGCCCAGTGTGATGGAATCAAGCAGGTGGAGCACACATTAAAAAGTAACATGGAGCTCGTCACTCAAGGCGCTAAAAACTCCACAGCCAAAGACAAGTTCAGCTCCCAAACCATTTCAGCTGCTATGGAAACCAAGTGCCCTGGCTGCACATATGTCTGAAATGGATATGACAACTAGGGAAGGCAGTGTGGTGGTGAATGGCAACTGCCCGAAGCAGCAGCACAGCTCTTCCAAGGCCAAAACAACTCCACCTCGGTCATGAACTTAGCATACCATCAGCTGTGCTAGCGTCTATCTTGGAAACCCTGTTTGGTCACTTCTGATCCAATGCCCATTGAGTCCAGTGTGATGGAATCAAGCTTGTGTAGCACACATTTAAAACAAAGATGGAGCTCCTCACTCAAGGTGCTCAAAACTCAACAGCCAAAGACAAGTTCAGTGCCCAAGCCATTTCCTGATGCCATGGAAACCAAATGCTCTGGCAGCACATATGTCTCAAAGTGGATATGACACATAGGGAAGGCAGTGTGGTGGTGAATGGCAAATGCCCGAAGCAGCAGCACAGCTCTTCCAGTGCCAACTCCACCTCGGTCATGAATTTCACATACCATCAGCTGTGCTAGCAGCGATCTAGGAAACCATGATTGGTCACTTCTGGTCCAATGCCCATTGAGCCCAGTGTGATGGAACCAGGCAGAGGGGCAACCACAAAAAACAAAGACGGATTTCCTCACTCAAGTCGCTCAAAACTCCACAGACAATGGCAAGTTCAGCGCCCAAGCCAGTTCCCGCTGTCATGGAGACCAAGTGCTCTGGCAGCACATATGTCTGATTGTGGATATGACTCCTAGGGAAGGCAGTGTGGTGGTGAACTGCAACTGCCCGAAGCAGCAGCACAGCTCTTCCAGTACCAAAACAACTCCACCTGCCTCATGAACTTCACATACCATCAGCTGTGCTAACAGTGATCTAGGAAACCATGATTGGTCACTTCCAATCCAATTCCCATTGAGCCCAGTGTGATGGAACCAAGCATGTGGAGCACACATTAAAAACTAACATGGAGCTCCTCACTCAAGGCGCTCAAAACTCCACAGCCAAAGACAAGTTCGGCTGCCCAAACCATTTCCCGCTGGATCGAAACCAAGTGCTCTAGCAACACATATGTCTCAAAGTGGATATGACACCTAGGGAAGGCAGTGTGGTGGTGAATGGCAACTGCCCGAAGCAGCAGCATAGCTCTTCCAGTGCCAAAACAAAATACCTTGGTCATTAACTTCACATACCATCAGCAGTGCTAGCAGCTTTCTATAAAACCCTGTTTGGTCACTTCCAGTTAGAGTTAAGGCTAAGCCTCGGTTTATGCTTATGTTAGGTCTGTTGCCAGGACTAATGCGAGTACAAGGGCAAATGCTAGTGTTAGGGTTAGTTCTAGGGTGAATGTTAGGGTTAGGGTTAGGCCAAGGCCTGGTCTAGGACTATCTTTAGGATATATCTAATTCTAGGGCTATTTTTACGGTTAGGTTTGGGTCTAAGGCTCTGGCTAGAGCTAGGGTTAGGGTTAATTCTCTGGGTAGGCCTCATGATCCATTATTATTTCGCTTTTGGTTCAGGTATACTGCCATGGCTTGGTTTCGGTTAGGGTTAATGTTAAGGTTAGGGCTAAGTCAAGGGGTATTCCTAGGGATAGGCTTGCGGTCAGGTTAAGGGCTATGGTGACTGTCATGGATAGGGTTAAGTTTAGGGTTAGGTCTTCGGTTAAGGTTAATTCTGTGGCTAGGGCTATGGTTACATTGAATTCTAGTGCTAGGTCTCAGGCTATGCCTACTGCTAGTGTTGGGTTTAGGGCTAGGTCTCCGTCTTGGACTATGGCTGGGGCTAGTATTAGGAGGACCTTTAGGCCAAGCCCTAGGGTTAGTTTTTAATTTAGACTTAGGGATAAGTCTAGCACTAGGACTAGTATTATGGTTAGGGCTAGGGCTAGGTCTACGACTTGTGTTAGTGCCTGCACTAGGGTTAGGTTTACTTATAAGAAGAGTGTTAGTGTTAGCATTAGGGTTAGGGCCAGGGTTAAAGCTCGGGTTAGGTTTAGTTCTAGGGTTAGGGCTCAGGATCAGGTTAGCTTTAGGGTTAGTTATAGTGCTAAGCCTTGTCTTGTTCTTGGGCTAGGGCTAGGATTACAGCTAGGGCTAGGATTAGGGTTAGGGTTAGTGCTTGGTCTGGGTATACAGCTAGGGATGGAGTTAGAGTTTCTGTTAGTGTGATGCTTAGGCCTAGGGTTTAGGGTTGGGTTTAGGCCTAGGGTTAGGGTTTTGGGGTTCATGTCAGGCTCATTTTTGGGCTTGGGTTATTGCTAGGTCTAGGGCTAGGAATAGGGTTAGTGCTAGTGTTAGGTTTCTGGTTATGTCTATGGCTAGGGCTAGGACTAAGGCTAATGCTAAGTACAGCACTAGGCTTAGGCTAGGGCTAGGCCTAAGGCTCTGTTTCTTGTTAGGGTTAATGTTAGGGCTAAAGCTATGGTTAGGTTTAGGTGTTGGGCAAAGGCTAAGGCTCCTGCCTATGTTAGGTTTAGGGCTAGGGCTTGTGCTAGTGTTTGGGTTAAGTCTAACACTAGCTATAGGGCTATTGTTAAGACTTGGGTTAAGGTTAGGGTTAGGGTTAGGGTTAATGATAGGGTAGGGTTAGGGTTAGTTGTAGGGCTAGTGTGAGAGCTAGCGTTAAGTGTAGGACTAGGGCTAGGGCTAGTGCTAGTGTTAGGATTAGTGTCAGGCCTAGGACTAGTGCTATGTCTAGGGTTGCAGTTAGATTTAGTGCTTAGGGCTAGGTTTAGGGCACGGGCCATGGTTAGCGTTAGGGTGGAGGTTTACATTTAGGCCTGGGCCATGTTTGTGTCTAGCGCCAGGGGTAGGGTTTGGGTTAGGGCGAAGGCTAGGGTTAGAGTTAGAGCTAGGACAAAGGCTAGGACAATGGCGAGAGTTAGTGTTAGGGTTAAGGTTAGGCCAAGCACTAGGGTTAGGCTTAGGGTGAGGACTTTGGTTAGAATCAGGGTAAGCGTTAGGGTTAGGGTGAAGGTGAGGGTGAGGTTTAGGGTTAGGGTGAGGGTAAGAGCTATGGATTGTTGTAGGATTAATGTTAGAGCTAGGGCTAGGATCAGGCATAGGGTTAGGGTTAGGGCAAGGGCAAGGGCAAGGACTCGAGCTAGGTCTTGGTCCAGCATTAGGGTTAGGGTAGATCTTGATCTGGGGATCACGTTAGGGTTGGGTTTAAGGCTTGTACTATTTCTAGGGTTATTGCTAGTGATAGGGTTAGGGCTAGTGCTACGTTTACGGTTAGGGCTAGGCTTAGGGTTAGAGCTAAGGCTAAGCCTAGATTTATGCTTATGCTTAGGTCTGCTGCTAGGGCTAATGCAAGTACAAGGGCAAATGCTAGTGTTAGGGTTAGTGCTAGGGCGAATGTTAGGGTTAGGGTTAGGCCAAAGCAAGGGCTAGGACTATCTTTAGGTTATATCTAATTCTAGGGCTATTTTTACGGTTAGGTTTGGGTCTAAGGCTCTGGCTAGGGCTAGGGTTAGGGTTAATTCTCAGGCTAGGGCTCATGATCCGTTATGATTTAGCTTTAGGTTTAGGTATACTGCTATGGCTTGGTTAGGGTTAGGGTTAGGGTTAAGGTTAGGGTCAGGGTTAACGTTAGGGTTAGGGTTAGTGTTAGAGTTAGGGTTAGGGCTAAGTCAAGGGGTATTCCTAGGGATAGGTTTACCATCAGGTTAAGGGCTAGGGTGAGTGTCATGGGTAGGGTTAAGTTTAGGGTTAGGTCTTCGGTTAAGGTTAATCCTGTGGCTAGGGCTATGGTTACATTGAATTCTAGTGCTAGGTCTCAGGCTATGCCTACTGCTAGTGTTGGGTTTAGGGCTAGGTCTCCGTCTTGGACTATGGCTGGGGCTAGTGTGAGGGGGACCATTAGGCCAAGCCCTAGGGTTAGTTTTTAATTTAGGCTTAGGGATAAGTCTAGCACTAGGACTAGTATTATGGTTAGGGCTAGGGCTAGGTCTACGACTTGTGTTAGTGCCTGCACTAGGGTTAGGTTTATTTTTAGGATGAGTGTTAGGGTAAGGGTTAGGTTTAATTTTAGGATGAGTGTTAGGGTTAGGGCTAGGGTTAAAGCTCGGGTTAGGTTTAGTCCTAAGGTTAGGGCTCAGGATCAGGTTAGCTTTAGGGTTATAGTGCTAAGCCTTGTCTCGGGCTTGGGCTAGGGCTAGGGTTACAGCTAGGACTAGTATTAAGGTTAGGGTTAGTGCTTGGTCTGGGTATACAGCTAGGGATGGAGTTAGAGTTTCTGTTAGTGTGATGCTTAGGCCTAGGGTTTAGGGTTGGGTTTAGGCCTAGGGTTAGGGTTTTGGGGTTCATGTCAGGCTCATTTTTGGGCTTGGGTTAGTGCTAGGTCTAGGGCTAGGAATAGGGTTAGGGCTAGGTTTAAGTGTTTGGGTTACGTCTATGGCTAGGGCTAGGACTCAGGCTAGTGCTAAGTACAGCACTAGGCTTAGGCTAGGGCTAGGGCTAAGGCTCTGTTTCTTGTTAGGGTTAATGTTAGGGCTAAAGCTATGGTTAGGTTTAGGTGTTGGGCAAAGGCTAAGGCTCCTGCCTATGTTAGGTTTAGGGCTAGGGCTTGTGCTAGTGTTTGGGTTAAGTCTAACACTAGCTATAGGGCTATTGGGTAGACTTGTGTTAAGGCTAGGGTTAGGGTTAGGTTTAGGGTTAACGATAGGGTAGTTTTAGAGTTAGTTGTAGGGCTAGTGCGAGAGCTAGCGTTAAGTGTAGGACTAAGGCTAGGGCTAGTGCTAGTGTTAGGATTAGTGTCAGGCCTAGGACTAGTGCTATGTCTAGGGTTGCAGTTAGATTTAGTGCTTAGGGCTAGGTTTAGGGCACGGGCCATGGTTAGCGTTAGGGTGGAGGTTTACATTTAGGCCTGGGCCATGTTTGTGTCTAGCGCCAGGGGTAGGGTTTGGGTTAGGGCGAAGGCTAGGGTTAGAGTTAGAGCTAGGACAAAGGCTAGGACAATGGCGAGAGTTAGTGTTAGGGTTAAGGTTAGGCCAAGCACTAGGGTTAGGCTTAGGGTGAGGACTTTGGTTAGAATCAGGGTAAGCGTTAGGGTTAGGGTGAAGGTGAGGGTGAGGTTTAGGGTTAGGGTGAGGGTAAGAGCTATGGATTGTTGTAGGATTAATGTTAGAGCTAGGGCTAGGATCAGGCATAGGGTTAGGGTTAGGGCAAGGGCAAGGGCAAGGACTCGAGCTAGGTCTTGGTCCAGCATTAGGGTTAGGGTAGATCTTGATCTGGGGATCACGTTAGGGTTGGGTTTAAGGCTTGTACTATTTCTAGGGTTATTGCTAGTGATAGGGTTAGGGCTAGTGCTACGTTTACGGTTAGGGCTAGGCTTAGGGTTAGAGCTAAGGCTAAGCCTAGATTTATGCTTATGCTTAGGTCTGCTGCTAGGGCTAATGCAAGTACAAGGGCAAATGCTAGTGTTAGGGTTAGTGCTAGGGCGAATGTTAGGGTTAGGGTTAGGCCAAAGCAAGGGCTAGGACTATCTTTAGGTTATATCTAATTCTAGGGCTATTTTTACGGTTAGGTTTGGGTCTAAGGCTCTGGCTAGGGCTAGGGTTAGGGTTAATTCTCAGGCTAGGGCTCATGATCCGTTATGATTTAGCTTTAGGTTTAGGTATACTGCTATGGCTTGGTTAGGGTTAGGGTTAGGGTTAAGGTTAGGGTCAGGGTTAACGTTAGGGTTAGGGTTAGTGTTAGAGTTAGGGTTAGGGCTAAGTCAAGGGGTATTCCTAGGGATAGGTTTACCATCAGGTTAAGGGCTAGGGTGAGTGTCATGGGTAGGGTTAAGTTTAGGGTTAGGTCTTCGGTTAAGGTTAATCCTGTGGCTAGGGCTATGGTTACATTGAATTCTAGTGCTAGGTCTCAGGCTATGCCTACTGCTAGTGTTGGGTTTAGGGCTAGGTCTCCGTCTTGGACTATGGCTGGGGCTAGTGTGAGGGGGACCATTAGGCCAAGCCCTAGGGTTAGTTTTTAATTTAGGCTTAGGGATAAGTCTAGCACTAGGACTAGTATTATGGTTAGGGCTAGGGCTAGGTCTACGACTTGTGTTAGTGCCTGCACTAGGGTTAGGTTTATTTTTAGGATGAGTGTTAGGGTAAGGGTTAGGTTTAATTTTAGGATGAGTGTTAGGGTTAGGGCTAGGGTTAAAGCTCGGGTTAGGTTTAGTCCTAAGGTTAGGGCTCAGGATCAGGTTAGCTTTAGGGTTATAGTGCTAAGCCTTGTCTCGGGCTTGGGCTAGGGCTAGGGTTACAGCTAGGACTAGTATTAAGGTTAGGGTTAGTGCTTGGTCTGGGTATACAGCTAGGGATGGAGTTAGAGTTTCTGTTAGTGTGATGCTTAGGCCTAGGGTTTAGGGTTGGGTTTAGGCCTAGGGTTAGGGTTTTGGGGTTCATGTCAGGCTCATTTTTGGGCTTGGGTTAGTGCTAGGTCTAGGGCTAGGAATAGGGTTAGGGCTAGGTTTAAGTGTTTGGGTTACGTCTATGGCTAGGGCTAGGACTCAGGCTAGTGCTAAGTACAGCACTAGGCTTAGGCTAGGGCTAGGGCTAAGGCTCTGTTTCTTGTTAGGGTTAATGTTAGGGCTAAAGCTATGGTTAGGTTTAGGTGTTGGGCAAAGGCTAAGGCTCCTGCCTATGTTAGGTTTAGGGCTAGGGCTTGTGCTAGTGTTTGGGTTAAGTCTAACACTAGCTATAGGGCTATTGGGTAGACTTGTGTTAAGGCTAGGGTTAGGGTTAGGTTTAGGGTTAACGATAGGGTAGTTTTAGAGTTAGTTGTAGGGCTAGTGCGAGAGCTAGCGTTAAGTGTAGGACTAAGGCTAGGGCTAGTGCTAGTGTTAGGATTAGTGTCAGGCCTAGGACTAGTGCTATGTCTAGGGTTGCAGTTAGATTTAGTGCTTAGGGCTAGGTTTAGGGCACGGGCCATGGTTAGCGTTAGGGTGGAGGTTTACATTTAGGCCTGGGCCATGTTTGTGTCTAGCGCCAGGGGTAGGGTTTGGGTTAGGGCGAAGGCTAGGGTTAGAGTTAGAGCTAGGACAAAGGCTAGGACAATGGCGAGAGTTAGTGTTAGGGTTAAGGTTAGGCCAAGCACTAGGGTTAGGCTTAGGGTGAGGACTTTGGTTAGAATCAGGGTAAGCGTTAGGGTTAGGGTGAAGGTGAGGGTGAGGTTTAGGGTTAGGGTGAGGGTAAGAGCTATGGATTGTTGTAGGATTAATGTTAGAGCTAGGGCTAGGATCAGGCATAGGGTTAGGGTTAGGGCAAGGGCAAGGGCAAGGACTCGAGCTAGGTCTTGGTCCAGCATTAGGGTTAGGGTAGATCTTGATCTGGGGATCACGTTAGGGTTGGGTTTAAGGCTTGTACTATTTCTAGGGTTATTGCTAGTGATAGGGTTAGGGCTAGTGCTACGTTTACGGTTAGGGCTAGGCTTAGGGTTAGAGCTAAGGCTAAGCCTAGATTTATGCTTATGCTTAGGTCTGCTGCTAGGGCTAATGCAAGTACAAGGGCAAATGCTAGTGTTAGGGTTAGTGCTAGGGCGAATGTTAGGGTTAGGGTTAGGCCAAAGCAAGGGCTAGGACTATCTTTAGGTTATATCTAATTCTAGGGCTATTTTTACGGTTAGGTTTGGGTCTAAGGCTCTGGCTAGGGCTAGGGTTAGGGTTAATTCTCAGGCTAGGGCTCATGATCCGTTATGATTTAGCTTTAGGTTTAGGTATACTGCTATGGCTTGGTTAGGGTTAGGGTTAGGGTTAAGGTTAGGGTCAGGGTTAACGTTAGGGTTAGGGTTAGTGTTAGAGTTAGGGTTAGGGCTAAGTCAAGGGGTATTCCTAGGGATAGGTTTACCATCAGGTTAAGGGCTAGGGTGAGTGTCATGGGTAGGGTTAAGTTTAGGGTTAGGTCTTCGGTTAAGGTTAATCCTGTGGCTAGGGCTATGGTTACATTGAATTCTAGTGCTAGGTCTCAGGCTATGCCTACTGCTAGTGTTGGGTTTAGGGCTAGGTCTCCGTCTTGGACTATGGCTGGGGCTAGTGTGAGGGGGACCATTAGGCCAAGCCCTAGGGTTAGTTTTTAATTTAGGCTTAGGGATAAGTCTAGCACTAGGACTAGTATTATGGTTAGGGCTAGGGCTAGGTCTACGACTTGTGTTAGTGCCTGCACTAGGGTTAGGTTTATTTTTAGGATGAGTGTTAGGGTAAGGGTTAGGTTTAATTTTAGGATGAGTGTTAGGGTTAGGGCTAGGGTTAAAGCTCGGGTTAGGTTTAGTCCTAAGGTTAGGGCTCAGGATCAGGTTAGCTTTAGGGTTATAGTGCTAAGCCTTGTCTCGGGCTTGGGCTAGGGCTAGGGTTACAGCTAGGACTAGTATTAAGGTTAGGGTTAGTGCTTGGTCTGGGTATACAGCTAGGGATGGAGTTAGAGTTTCTGTTAGTGTGATGCTTAGGCCTAGGGTTTAGGGTTGGGTTTAGGCCTAGGGTTAGGGTTTTGGGGTTCATGTCAGGCTCATTTTTGGGCTTGGGTTAGTGCTAGGTCTAGGGCTAGGAATAGGGTTAGGGCTAGGTTTAAGTGTTTGGGTTACGTCTATGGCTAGGGCTAGGACTCAGGCTAGTGCTAAGTACAGCACTAGGCTTAGGCTAGGGCTAGGGCTAAGGCTCTGTTTCTTGTTAGGGTTAATGTTAGGGCTAAAGCTATGGTTAGGTTTAGGTGTTGGGCAAAGGCTAAGGCTCCTGCCTATGTTAGGTTTAGGGCTAGGGCTTGTGCTAGTGTTTGGGTTAAGTCTAACACTAGCTATAGGGCTATTGGGTAGACTTGTGTTAAGGCTAGGGTTAGGGTTAGGTTTAGGGTTAACGATAGGGTAGTTTTAGAGTTAGTTGTAGGGCTAGTGCGAGAGCTAGCGTTAAGTGTAGGACTAAGGCTAGGGCTAGTGCTAGTGTTAGGATTAGTGTCAGGCCTAGGACTAGTGCTATGTCTAGGGTTGCAGTTAGATTTAGTGCTTAGGGCTAGGTTTAGGGCACGGGCCATGGTTAGCGTTAGGGTGGAGGTTTACATTTAGGCCTGGGCTATGTTTGTGTCTAGCGCCAGGGGTAGGGTTTGGGTTAGGGCGAAGGCTAGGGTTAGAGTTAGAGCTAGGATAAAGGCTAGGACAAATGCTAGGGTTAGTGTTAGGGTTAAGGTTAGGCCAAGCACTAGGCTTAGGGTTTTGATTAGATTTTCACCTGGGGTTAGGTTTTGGGCTATGGATTGGTGTAGGATTAGGGTTAGAGCTAGGTCTAGTACTAGGCATAGGGTTATTGTTAGGGCTAGGGCTAGGGCAAGGTCTCGAGCTAGGTCTAGGTCCAGCGTTAGGGTTAGGGTAGATCTTGGTCTAGGGCTCACGTTAGGGTAGGGTTTAGGGCTTGTACTATTTCTAGGGTTATTGCTAGTGATAGGGTTAGGGCTAGTGCTAGGTTTAGGGTTAGGGCTCTTGCTAGGCTAGGTTTAGGGCTAAGTCTCCATCTAATACTGTGGCTGGCGCTAATGTTATGGATTGTGTTTCTCCAAGCCTTATGATTAGGATTTAGTTTAGGCTTAGTGCTAGGATTAGTGTCAGGGTAGGTCTAGGCCTAGCACTCGTATTAGGGTTAGTGTTAGCATTACATTTAGGGTTAGAATTAAGTTTAGGGTTACGGCTCGGTTTTGATTTACATTAGCTTTTGGGTGATTTTTATTACTAGGTACTTGGGTCATTTAGTGCAAATGCTAATTAGAATTAATTCTAATTCTAGAGCTATTGCTAGTGCTAGTGTTCAAATTAGGTTTAGACTAGAATAGATAGACAGAGGACAACAAGAAAGTCTTAGAAACAGACAGGAAACGGTCAGCGGGGATGCACTGATAACTCACTGGGTGTGACACAAAGATTAGTTACTCATCACTGGGGTATGGAAGATTTCTCTGCACACCCCAGCTAAACATGCTCACCTAAACTCTTGACATATTTCTTCTTAGAATTACAGAGTTAGACCACCTGAAAAACAGCCAGGTTCAGCGAAAACATGCTTCAATGCTATATACTGCTAAATACTAAAATTAAGATAGGCATGAGACAGCTGAATAGCAATCTAAGCCATTTTAAGGTGTATAGAACATGGTTGAATATAAACCAAAATTGAAATGTCTATGAAGAAGTCACAGGATGTGGTTGAGAATCTGCATTTTCCTATTAACATATTGGTTAATCAATACCATGTCAATTAATGCCACAATGTTGTAAATGGTTGTAAATATTATGTTGGGACTTTTAATTGATTGGGATGATACTCTGCCGGCTCTACCTTCAGACCAGAGATGGTGTCACCAAGAAATCATTGAACTTACCAGGACAATAAGATGCTGGACTTTATGCTTGGTAAATACCTCCGACGAAAGAATGTCAACTGAATTTGAGCTATGGAAATGCAACAAGGTGGAGCAATCCGCCGTGGGAGGATGGTGTGGGGAGCAGCGGGGGGAATCCCAGTACATAAAAAATGTATCACATAATGCAATGTACTTAATTTAAAAAAATTAAATGCAAGAAAAAATTGCAAAAAAAAAAAAAAAAGAATTAGGTTTAGACATAGAGCCAGGGCTAGGTTTAGTTTTATGTTTAGGACTAGGTCTAGTGTCAGAGATATGGTTAAGTTTTGACGTAGGACTGGGGTTCAGGTTAGGGTTAGGGCTAGGCCTAGTGCTAATACAAGGTTTGCAATTATGGTTAGTTCTCAGACTAGGGTTAGACTTAAGTCTAGTGCTAGGGTTTGTATTAGGGCTAGGCCTAATGTTAGGGTTTGGGTTCTTCCAAGGGCTACGGCTAGTGCTAGGGCCAGGGCCAGGACTTTTGCTAGAGTTATGCTTGCGATCAGGATAAGGCTTATGCCTAGGATTATGGTTATATTAGTGCTAGGGTTAGCGGTAAGTCTAGGTCTAACATTAGGTTTAAGGTTCGGCCTAGGCCTAGGGCTTGGGCTTGGACTATCGCCAAGGCTAGTGTTAGGGTTAGGCCTAGGGCTATTGCTAAAGCTAGATTTATAGTTAGGTCTAGTGTTAGGTTTAGGACCAGGGTAAGGGCTAGGCCCCATTTAGGGCTAGGACTAGGGATACAGTTAAGGTTAGGCCTAGGGCTAAGGCTAGGGCTAGGGATAGAGTTAGGGTTAGGGATAAAACTAGGACTAAGTCTATGGCTAGGACTAGGAGCAGGGCTAGTGCTAGGGCTAGGTTTAGGGCTAGGGCTAGGGCTAGGTCTAGGACTCGGGTTAGGTTTAGTGTCAGAGCTATGGCTAGGATCTTGGACTAGGTTTAGTGCTAGGGCTAGGTCTAGTGCTAGGGCTAGTGTTAGGGCTAGGGCTAGGCTTAGGGCTAGGGCTAGGCTTAGGTCTAGGCCTAGGCTTACGGTTAGTTTTAGTAGATGGTTAGTGATTAGAAAAGCTCAATTCTGGGGCCAGCATTGTGCTGTGGTAATCTCAGTTTCTGCCTTTGGCACCAACATCTGATATGGGTTCTATTTCAACTGCTGGCTGTTCCGTTTCTAATTCAACTGTCTCCGTATTGCCTGGGAAACTTACTGAGTTTGCATCAGGTTCTTGCAAATCTTCACCCATGGGGGGACCTGGAAGAACCTTGTAGCATTGGTTTGGTTCAGATCACAAGGTTGTGGTCAGTGGTGATTGAACCTGCAGGAAAGAAAATCTATCTCTCTGTCTGACTTCCAAAAAAACCATAAATAAATCTTTTAAACAACAGAAACACTTAATTCTTCCACCTCTACTCCATGCATTCACAGTTTAGAAGCAGATAGTGAGATGTGGAAAATGAAAAAAATGAATGCATCAGGAAGAAGTAAGGTGTCTTTTGGAAGTATGCCCATTTCAGTTCCATGGAAGGAAAAAGGGAAAGACAGCCCAAGGACATTTACAATTGTGCAGGAACTCTCAGGTGTGACAAGGGAGCTAACAGGGTTTAGGGAGAATTACAGTGGTTTACCTTGTGTTACTCTTGCCTTTAGAATTCCATGTGCTAGGAATCCCTGAGTCAGAAGGCCTTGTGTGAGTGCAATTGTGTTGTTGGAATGAGTTTAGGCATAAATTGGGTGCTACAAGAGTCATGACAAATGTGCTTGTCTGTGACAGGCGGGGGGGGGCGGGGGGGTTGGGGATGTAGTGGTGTGAGGTGGCCAGAGCTTGGTGATGGAAAAAAAGCATTGTTTTCTCAATCTAAATAGTCAAAGGTTAAACGACTTTAAAAAATCAGTTCAAAATGCCACAATCTTGCAAGATGCTTTGCTGATGGAACAGAGAATGACACAGGCATTCTATTAATTAATTCTGAACTTTCTATATTTTTGCAACGTATTGGTTTTATTCGAAAGTCACATTTATGGAGGGAAGGAGAAACAAAGAAAAAAACTTCTATCCACTTACTCACCAGATGGCCACAATGCCTGAAGATGAGCTGAACTGAATCCAGAAACTAGGACTTTTTAAAAATGTATTTATTTTTATTGGGAAGGCAGATGTACAGAGAGGAGGAGAGACAGAGAGGAAGATCTTCCATCCAATGGTCCATTCCTCAAGTGGCCGCATCAGTTGGAACTGAGCAAATCTGAAGCCAGGAAACTCTTCCAGGTCTCCCACAGGGGTGCAGAGTCCCAAAGCTTTGGACCATCCTTTACCACTTTCCCAGTCCTCAAGCAAGGAGCTGGATGGGAAGTGGAGCTGCCGGATTAGAACCAGTGCCCATATGGGATCCTGGTGCACTTAAGGTGAGGACTTTAGCCACTACGCTATCACGCCGGACCCAAGCCAGGATGTTGTTCAGGTCTCCCATGTGGTTGTGGGAGCCAAAGCCTTGGGTCACACTCCACTGATTCACTAGACTGTAAGCAGGGATCTGCATGGACAGTGGGTCAGCCAGCACATGAATGTACACCCATATGGGATGCTGCTACTTACAGGTAGAGGATTAGCCAATTGAGCCATGACACTGTCCCCTCTGCAGTTTTGGATGATGATAAACATCTGCCCTATGCCCCAACAGTCCAACACTCAGGACGTCACCCTGTAGAAATGAAAACACATGGTCACAGAAAAACCTGTACATTAATATAGGAACTTTATTCATAAAAATTGCGAAGTGCTAGAAACAACACTCAGTAGACAAATGTATGGACCCATTGTGGTGTTCTATATAAAAGAGTACTATTCAGTAAGAAAAATGAGCAACAAATTAGAGGGGGATATTATTATTATTATTATTATTATTATTATTATTATTATTATTATTTCATTTTATGACACAGATCCATAGGCTCTTGGATTTCCCCAACCCCTCCACAAGACCTCCCCCATATTGATTTCCTCCATATTATTACAGTAATACAGCTCAATAACCAGTCATAAGTCTATCAATGTGGGCTTGGACCATGCAGAGAGTCCAGCGTCTCATTGTCCAGATAAACTCAACAGTTTCATTGGGAGACCATCCTTGGTCTGAAAAGTAGAGTTGGCAGAATATCATCCCCTCCAATGAAAAACCACAACACAAATTCAACAACAGGAAGAAGCATAGAAATTTACATCATGAAGTTAATTGACCTGCCACTGTGTGACCAATGTATTAGAAAATGCAAGTCCTTAATCACATCCTGTAACTAATTAAATGACATCTCAATTTTAGTTTATACATAACCAGCTGCTATAAACCTTAAAATGGTCATAGGGATCTATTCAGCTGTTTTGTGTCTTTTGTTTCTTCATATTTATGTTTATCAGCTTATCATATTCAAGTGTGATTTTACTGAACTTCGTGAATTTTAGGATAGTCCAAACAGGCTTATAACTCCCACAAGCTATACATTAATGAATGAAGAGCTGAACAGTTTTAGGAGGGGCGTGCAGAGAAATTTTCAATACCTTAATGAGGAGTAACTGATCTTTGTGTCCTCTAATGAGATATATGAGAGTCCAAGCTGACTTTTTCTTCTCTGTTCTTTGCTTTCCTTATTTGTCTCTCTTTGTCTATCTGATCTAATTCTGGGGTCTACAGAGTGACCCTTACAGTCATTGCAGGAGAGGGTCGGGGGGTCAAAGTTGGAACTAAGTAAGGACCAGAGAAAGCTGCTCACCTGAGTCACAAAGGAAGTTTACTGTTCTGTTTCTGAGCACCACTCGGGGCTCCTAGCTGTAGTTCCAATGTCACTAGACCGTGTGAGTAGGGTTCTGGGCTTCTTCCATCCCATATGGAAGATCGGAGAGGGAATGATTAACCTTAGAGTTCTCGGCCTATGAGGGCACTCCAATTCCCTGTGATCTCCTTGGCAGTTGGGGTATAGTCCTTGGTGCCCATACTGATAATTCTTGATGAGATATCCACTGCTTTTGTGGTGAAAGCATTTGGGAGGTTACCGGGTGTCTCCAGGGTTAAAATACAAACCCTCTCCTGTCCTCCTGTCCTCCTGTCCCACTCTGGGTTCCCTTCCTGCTCTGTGCATATGACCTCCTGTTAAGAGGCTGTCAGGATCACTCTTGGATCCCACTGTATGTCTTTAAAATTCTTGCTAATGTCTAATGCCAAGTTGAGTCTGCTGTCTATAATTTACCTGTTACAATCTTGATAACCAGTCCCAAGCTGTTTTAATATCGGCTGCCCTAAACTATGTGCAGAGGTCTGGAGTGGAGATCCCCTGTTATATTCCTGTTCTTCAGTTGGTTCTAGCTATTTGTGGTTTTTGTGTTTCCAGATGAACCTTGTATCATTTTTCCAGTTCAATGAAGAATGTTTTGGGTAGTTTGATTGGGATTGTGTTGAATGTATATATTGCTTTTTGGTAGTATAGACATTTTGATGATATTGACTTTTACCTATCCAGAATCATGGCATGTCTCTCCATTTTTTTGAAGTCTTCTTCAATTTCTTTTTTTTAGTTTTTTTTTTTTCTTTTTTGCAGTTTTCTTCAAAGAGGTCTTCTACATTTTTAGTTAGGTTTATTCCTAGATACTTCATTTTCTTCTGTTATTTTAATGGTACCCTGCTGGTTGGATCTTTTTCCATCTTGGGGCTGTCTGCATACACTATGGCTGTTTATTTTTGTTCATTTACTTTGTACCCTGCCACTCGACCAAATTCTCATAAAAGTTCTTTCAGTCTCTGTATTGAGTCTCTTGGTTCTTCTATGTATAGGATCATGTCATCTGTGAATAGTGATCACTTGACTTCCTCATTTCCCATTTCAATTTCTTTGATTTCTTTTTCTTGTCTTATACCTCCATACTTCTAGAGTACTAGCAGTATTCTAGTACTATGTTACATAGCAGTGGTGATAGCGGACATCCTTGTCTTTTTCCAGATGTCAGCGGGAAGGGTTCCAATTCTTCTCAGTTCAGGATGATGCTGGCATTGGGTTTTTCATATATTGCTTTGATTATGTTGCGGATTGTTCCTTCTATGCCTACCTTGTTTAGCGTTTTTAGCATGAAGTGGTGTTGGATTTTGTCAAAAGTTTTTCTGCGTCTATTGAGACTATTATATGATTTTTGTTCTTCAGTTTTTGTATGTGGAGTATTACATTTATGTTGAACCTTCCCTGCATGCCTGGGATGAATCTTACTTGATCCAGATTAATGATCAGTCTGATGTTTTTTTTTAATTCTATTGGCTAGGATTTTGTTGAGGATCTTAGCATCAATGTTCAACAGGGAGATACGTCTGTAGTTTTCCTTCTCTGTTAATTCTCTGTCCGGTTTTGGCATTAAGGAGATGTTGGCTTCATAGAATGAGTTGGAAATGTTGCTTCCTTTTCTATTGTTTTGAAGAGTTTGTGGAGGATTGGAGCTAGCTCTGCTTAGAATGTTTCATAGAATTGTGCAATGAAACTGTCTGGGCCTGGGCTTTTCTTGTTGGGAGGTCTTAAATCAATCATTTGATTACTATCTTGATTATAGGTTTATTCAGGTATTCTGTTTCCTCTTTATTAAGTTTTGGTAGGGGGTGGGAGACCAAGAACCTTTCCATTTCCTGGTAGTCTTCTGATTTGTTGGAATACAGTTGTTTGTAATAATTTTGAATTATTTTCTTAATGGTTGCAGTGTCTGTCATTATGTTGCCTTTTTCATCTTTGATGCTATTAATTCTTGGTTTCTCTCTCTCTCTTTTTTTTTTTTTTTTTTTTTTTTACTTTGTCAGTAAAGCCAGTGGGGAGTCTATTTTACTTATCATCTCAAAAAAAACAACTTTTTGATTCGTTGTTTTTCTGTGTTTTTTATTTCTATTTGGTTTATCTCTTCCCTTGTTTTCATGATTTCTTTTTTCCTATTGCTCCTGGGGTCATTTTGCTGCTGTTTTTCCAATTTCTGGAGGTGTATGTTTAATTTCTTTATTTTGTGTGTCTTTCTTCAGTCTTGACATAAACACCAGTTGCAATGAACTACCACATAGCACCATTTTTATGGTTTCCCAAAAGTTTTGGAATGCTGTATTTGAATTCTCATTGGTTTCCATAAGGTTTTTTATCTCATTCTTAATTTCTTCTCTAACCCATTGTTCATTTAATAGCAGATTGTTCAACCTCCAAGAGTTTAAATATTTCTTGGTGCATTTTGATTTATTAACTTTGTTTCACTCCTTGGTAGTCTGAGAAGATGCATGGTATTATTTCAATTTTTTGAAGTTAGTTAGACTTGCTTTGTGCCCTATTATGTGGTTGATGTTGGAGAAAATCATATACCGCTGAGAAAAACATATACTCTGTGTCCATAGGATGGAAGGTTCTGTAAATATCTATTAAGTCCATTTGTTCTATTGATTGTGTGAGTTCTATTGTTTCTCTATTCTGTTTCTGTCTAGTTGATCTGCCTATCAGTGTTAATGGAAGTCTCCTAGGTTGATCTTAAGGCTTTGTGCTGAGTGGCAAAAATCCAGTATCAAAAATTTGCCAACTATGTTATTCCACTTATATGACATTATGGGCAAAGCAAAATCAGGGACCAGAAAGAGATGAGCCTTCACAGAAATTAAGGTTTGACTGAAGCAAAGGGAAGGTTTTGGGGGTGGTAAAACACATGAATTCATGCATGTGTGAAAACGCATGGGACCACATATCAAAGAGATTGTTTCACTGTATATCAGAATAACAATAGTGTAAAAATCGGAACAGAAAATCCAGTGTTGTGAGAGTGTCTTCTTTCTTTTTCAGATGATGCTGGTGACTATTCACAATGGTGATGTTACAGATGACAACACCAAGCTCACCCGGCCTTCATCTGGACCATTATTTTACACTTGTGCATTGGTGAGCTGTGATTCGATTTCCATCTGCTATGTTTGGACATAACCTATGAAGTTGCAGGGACCACTGAACATTCCTTCTGTGTTTGGCAATGAGAAAGGGTGAGTGGGAGCTGAAAAGGGGCTGTAAAACTGTCATAGAGATAGGCTGTGGTATCCTACACTCACAATTTGTGATTGCATGAGAAAATGGGAGGTTTTTTTTTTCACTTGGTTATGGCTTGGCCCTGTTGCTGGCAGTCTGGTTGTTAAAGGCCTGTTTGCAGTTCTTGTGTGTTACATACAATTGGAACCTGATAGCTTGCCTTTTGAATGGCAAAGCAGACGAAATGGCATTGGCTGTCTCTAATGATCTCAAAAACATTATAGCAGTGTAGTTGATGGGGTTTTATTTCTGCTGATAATCACAGTGTTGTAGCAATGGCATCTGAACGAGCGTTCACGTGGTCACTCTGGTTATTATGACTTTTTCCTCCTTTTACTTCCTAAAAAAAGCCAATCCTTTTAAAGTCTGGATAGCTGTTGGAATAAAACCGTCCTGTTTCTACAGATACAGTTCTTTGCAAAAACTTTTAGCCAAGCCTAAAAAAGCTGTTCATCTGACAGCACTTGTTACACTGCTGGCCTGATGGATAGAGGATGTGCTCCTTCAGCAGGTGGAAAAATGTGTCCAGTGAAGCACTCAAGGCTCTGACGCCATTGGGGGAGGCCAGCGTGCAGCATTAGCACCACCTACTGACCAAAAGTAGAACAGCAGATGCACTGGATTCCTTAACAGAAAATCAGAGCACAGATTTCCTTTCTTTGTTTTACCTTTGATTTCCCCACTTTTTTTCTTTCTTTCTTTATTTATCTTTCTTTCTTTCTTTCTTTCTTTCTTTCTTTCTTTCTCTTTCTTTCTTTCTTTCTTTCTTTCTTTCTCTCTCTCTCTCTTTCTTTCTTTTCCTTCTTTCCTTGCTTGTTTCCTTCCTTTCTTCTGGCCTGCCATCCTTTCTTCTTTCTCTCTTTTGTTCTATTTTTCATTTTTTCCCTATCATTTTTCATTCTCCTGCACCCCAATTTGTAATCAGACCTGGCAATGTCCAGCAATACCAATTTAAGAATGTGTGGAGGTAACATATATTTTTATTTTTGTAGCTGATTTTTAAATTTTATCACGCAGTTCCACAGGCAAAATATTTTTGCCTAACATAGGGATAAAAAGGAACATGAGCCTGGTGAGCATTTCTAAGATGGTGGGAATAAGAATTGGTGGACCTTTTCTAAGACAAAACTTACTCTCTTGGAATCCTTTTGTACAGGGAAGGATTTAAGAGAAAGCTTTGACCAAAGATTTTTTCTTTGTTCTCTTTATTTATTTTTTTTTTGTTTACTCCAAATAATATGTTTATTAGTTATTTTCTGAAAGACTGTGGAACTGCAATCATATTCTGTTGGTAAGAGGAAATATCAGTATAGTATTTTGGGGACTAATTTAGTTATATAACAAAATAAGAACCACAACAATTTTGACATGTTTTTAGTGATTCACTCTTTGGTTATTCTTTCAAAAGAATTTCAGAATATAATAAACCTATTTCAACATTTTTCATTATTGGAAAAACTTAAAAGTATCTCCAGTTTCAACCCCCAAAAATCTGGCCAGGGTTCTGATTCTTTTTCTGTCTTCATCTGTAGCATTCTGTCTGTCTGACCCATGTCAGTCTCAAAAATACCTTAACTTGGGCAGTAAATTATATGCCAGCTTTCCAATATGGGACCGATTAAATCATTTATGAAGGCAAAATGACCCAAATGTGCCTAATTCTTCACTTTTTAACTTTACGTACTCAAAATACTTGTCATGTATAAGGCTAAAATTCTTCAAATATGATTTTGAAATTTTTCTCATTTGTTTTTTATTTATTTGAAAGTAGAAGAGAGAGATAGCAAGAGAGATAGGGTATTCCATCTGTCATTTTACTCCTAAAATTTCTTTTATAAAACATATGGCTCTATTATTTTCCTAAATGCTATTACACATTCCTGTGTAAGCTATTGGAACTCACTGGTTTTTGGCAACTTTCAGGATGGATAATGACCATTGGTGAACTCTGAGATTCTAATAATCTGGTTTTTGTTGCAATTATAATTCTAGGTTTTAGTTAAGAAGCAGCCTTGATTTATTTATAAAGCAATACTAAAATCTCATATTTTGGAATGGGCAAAATGCCTGCTGATTTCCTTTGGTTTTTTAAAAGAATATTTTCAGGAAAATACTACTTTGAAAAAACTAGCAGGTCAACATTACAATTCAAGAATGTGATCTACATATACACTTGGCCATGAATTATATCTAACTATTTGTTTTAATTTTTGTGTCTTTTTCTTTGGAGATCTCCCCAATCGAACTGCTGGACTCAAAACTCTAATCAAGAAAAGACAGAAGACAGAACAGGACAATCATTCATCTCAGCTATATGTTGGCAGCGAAATATGGGGCAAACGGAGACTTTATGGTGGACCATATCAATCATTGGACGACCTCATCGAACGAAACTGGCAGTGATTCATAACTGGAGTACTATTAACACCACTTGAGCACATATCTCAGAGCATGCCCCACATCCGGGACTTGGGGTGGGCGGGAAACCAGGTGGGGTTTCTCCCTCAATATCCCCCTTTACCTCAGATACGTGATGGAAACAATATGGACATAATAGCATTACCCACTTCCCTATCCCCCTGAACCTTTTTTTTTCTTTTTTTCTTCTTTTTCCTTTAACTGTAATTAACTATGTAAAGATTGTCAACAACAATACAATAAAAATAGTTCCCTTTTTTAAAAAAAAAAAATCACTGTTCTTCATGGATTTCTAACAGGCAATGTGTTTCATCCAACACAAGCACAAATCTCCTTCTATCCAAATAACACTGTCTTTCATCTAGAAAGAGAGACTCTTTCTTGAAATTTAGTTATGTGAAAGGCAGATTTACAGTTTGGTGGGGAGGGTAGAAAGAGATCTTCCATCCACTGGTTCACTCCCTAAATCTCCGCAGCACCTGGAGTTGGGCTGGTCCAAAGCCAGGAGCCAGGAGCTCCTTCCAGGTCTCCCCTGCGAGTTCAAGATGCAAGTGCCAGAACCACACTTCCCTCTTTTACTATATCTGTTTTTTGTTTCTTTTGTTGTGTGTGTGTGTGTGTGACTTTAGTGTGAGTGTAGGTGGCTGCCACCTTGGCAGCAGAGTAGGTAGTAAGCTAATTGGGATCTGTGAGTGCAGGTTTGCAGGGCACCTATAAGATGGCACCAAGGGGGTGTACAGAGATCTGAGGTGGAATGAGCCTGGGGATTTCCCCATGTGCTTGGTCACTGGATATGTTGGGGGAAGACGGAAGGGAGAGTCTTGTGCTAGCATGCTATTCCAGTATGCTGGTAGACGTGGCTTAGGGAACTTTGGATGCACTTGGATCTTGGGTGGGTGGAGGGGCAAGGTCCTATGCCAGCACTCATGTCAGTAGCTTGGGGCCCTAGTGGCCAGACAGAATTCCAAGCCAGTACCCCACTGTACAGGAAGATTGGGCTTCAGAAGACTGGGCTGGGCAACCCATGCACTCCTCAGCATAGGGACTGTGGATTGTTCAGGGAAGGGGGTAAGGAACTACATGGTAGGGATTGTGTTACAGGTGAGGAATGATTTCTGAGGGACATTGATAAGACCACTGTACTTACAGATAAGCAATGGGGGCCAAAAAGGAACAGTTTTAAGGAGGGCAACTGGAAGAACTTTCTGGGTCAAACTGATACACCCACTCACATGAGCTAGTTAGCATAGAGCATTGCTGACCACCACCCACTGGTGCACACTCAAGTTAGGGCTGGGAGCCTACCTGGCAGGCCTAGTGTACAGTACGCACCAGTGAGTTTTGTAGCAAGGCACAGGTAACGTTAGACTGGGCCATGACACTAACCAGCATGCAAGAGAACAGGATTGGGAGCAGAGTCTGTGGGGCACTTGGGGGTTACCACCTGTGGAAGTGCAATTTCTGCTAGTTTGCTCAGGAGCCAGGTTTAGTCAAGGGCTGAGCTGGGCAGGAGCTTGAAACCCTCTGCCCTTATGAATACTTCGATAGGGAATGGGCCAGGTTGGGAAGGCTGGGTCAGGCTGCAGCACCCACAGGTGCACCTAAAATGTGGGTGGGGAGGACAGTCTACAACATGCACCAGCTCATACAAAGGCCAAGACAGAGATGGCAGACTTTACTGGGTAAGGGGCTAGCACCTGCTGGCACATGTGATTTCTGGGTCTGAGAATAGGTCTGGTGGGAAAACTTGAAGAACTCCCCTGATGGACCATAGCTCACACTGATGAGTATGTGATTGAGGCCTGGGTGTTGTTCAGGCCAGGCAAAGCAGCTCCACTTTTCAGCAAGTGTGTGGGTTGGTTCAGAGGAGGGAGACTGTGATCAGGGCAAAGCCAAGTCAAAATTTCAGTCAACCAGCATGTGCAGGAGCCTGTCTGGATTATAATTCATGCTGCAGGAGGCCTTCACACTTACTGGTTTGCATGAGCCAGGGATAGGAGCAGATTGACTAATGCTAGGCTGTAGCACTCGCGAGCAAAACTTGGGACTCTTGGCAAGCCAGACCAAGCCAGACCATGCCAGGCTGCAATCTCAAATGGCAAAGGCCAAGAGAGGGAAGAAGCTGTGCTCAGCTGGGTCAGAGTAACCACAGCCAAACACAAAATCTGTGGCTGGGAAAAAGCCTGGCTGGGGAGCAAAGGGAATGTCTTAGGTGGGTTGTGGTTCCCACTGGTGAGCACTAGAGCCAGAATGGGGGTGGTGACCTGGGATGGACATGACTGCAGTGTCCCTCAGCATGGATGTGGACGGAATCTGGGATGTGCCAGATGGAGCTAGACTCCAGCACCCACTGATAACCATGAGAACCAGGGTGGGTGTAGAATGGGCTGGGCTAGGTCTCTTTCCCTGCTGAACCACATGAGAGCAGTGTCTGGGTGTGAACCAAGTGCGGCTGGGCTGTAGCAACCAACAGTAGGAGTCAGAATACATGTATTCCTGGGGCAAGGCCACTGTTTCTTCCAGGATAGAAGGTGGGACAAGTTAAGCTGAGCCATTGACACACTGGGTGTGTGAAATCTGCCATTTGGTGGAGCCCTGCTAGAGCAGCTTTGGAAACTTCACTGACAGGTCACAGATCATACAGCAAGCACAAGAACCAAAGCTGGGTGTAGCCCAGAGCAAGACACTTTAAATTATCCGCCAGCATACATCTGGGTTAGATCTGGGGACAGAACAGGCTACTACAGTTCATAACATCCACTGGCAGGTCTGAGAACCAGGATGTAGTACAGAACAGAAAAGATCAGGCCACAACACCAGCAAGTTCACATTAGGGCCAGGTGTGGGGGCAGACTGGGCAGGGTTAGGGGCCTCACCCACCAGCATGAGATGGAACTCAGGAAAGAAGGCTATGCCAGCAAATGCCAAGGTGAAGCGACACCGACAGACTGGGCCATAGCACCCACCATGTGAGACTCATGTGTGGGGGTGTGATCCCAGTTGGGGAACTTCAGGGGCTCACCAGGTGGGACACTGTTCCCATTGATGAGTGTGAGAACTGGGACTAAGTGCAGACCAGGCCAGGCTGGGCTACAACACATGTTGGCCTGTATGTGAACCTGGTTGGGGAAGAGTCATGATTGCCTAAGTGATCATATCCACTGGTGCATGCATGAGCCAGAGTAAGTGCAGGCTGGTCAGGCACTGACACATCAGCTGGGTTGCAAGTCCTGTCAAGCTAGAGTGCAGAACCTTATCTGGGGACCCAGGGTGGGCCCATTAGGGAAATTGTGGGCACCTCTCTGATGGGCTGCAACTCCCACTGGTGAGCATGAGAATCAAGGCTGCAGGCATACCTGGGTATACATGTAATGGGACCTGTCATCATGAGTGTGGCATGGATAGTGGGCCAGTTGGGTTGAGGTAGACCTCAATACACATTAATATGTACAAGACATGAATGGGATTTTGAAGAGACTGCAGCAGCCTGATGCACACACTAGCATGTCCAAGAATCAATGCTAGGGTTGGGCCTAGTAGGAGCTGTTGGTGGTCTCTCCATCTAATCTGTAATTCCCACTGGTGTGTGTGAGGGCCAAGTGTTGGGGGCAGGGTTGGGCTCGGCTACAGCATCCAATGGTTTGTGTAAGAGATTGGGCTGGAGACAGAGATGACCAGGTGACTGCAACCACTAGCATACACATAGGCTGATGTGGGTGACAGACTGAGCCAGACCCTATACACAAGAGTCAGGTCTGGATCACCCCAAAGTATCTTCAGGGCTTCGCCCACCTGAACTGCTGTACTCAGAACTCCAACCATGAGGAGAATCACAGGATCTGTGGTCTGACTATGGTGTATGTTTCAGAATTGGGTTTCCTCAGTGACTAAGATGGAGCAGTGAACAGCATACCCAGATGCACATAGAGTATATGGCAGTTCATTGTAGCCCACAGAGAACATCAAGTACCATAGCAGAGGAAGGAGGGTAGAACAAATTAGACAACCACCCCAACTAAATTTTGACAGCAAGTATCTAGGAAAATTTAGACTATAAGATGTCTATGTTAACCAACAGACCTTGGAAGGAGTTCCTCATCCTTGGATTAGCAAAATCAACAGCATTTCAGAACTTATCAAAAACACTTGAGCAGAACTGTCGGTGCATGCTCCACATCAGGGACCCTGGGATGACATTGGAAGGCTATTCCCCATCTGTGGGTACTGATGTGGTTGTGATGCTGGGTGCAGCTTCCTATCTTTGCTCCACCACTTCCCCCAGATACTGGAAGTAGAAAAAAAAATTGGTAAACAATGGTCTTATCCACATTCCCTTAATCCTTGACCCTTACCACCTTAATGGGTGCTGCACGTAGGTATTCATCCTTTTCAACTGTGTATACATCATCAGAAATACAATTTCTAAATTTCCTTATGTGCATTCTCAACCATGTTTCTTCCCTTTACCTATATTCCAATGAAAGTATCTCTTTGGTTATCATCTTTGTTTTAGGAAGAATACATTGATTTTTAAAGATTAATTCCTTGATATGTAACATAATACCATACAATTAACACATTTTAATACATTATTTACTTATTTACTTATTTATTTTAAATTTTATTTTTGATGTTCACATAGTTGATTAAGGTGACAAGGGTTGAGGACCAGGGAAAAGCAGGTGAGACCACTAGTTCCACAACTTCCTTATCTTCTGCTATTTCTGGATGGAAGAGGGCTTCAAGGGGAGAAGCATCCCCACTGCCATGATACCCAGTAATGGGGAATAGCCACCCAATGTCATCCCAGGGTCCCCAGTGTGGAGCATGTTCTAAGCATGCTGTTCAAGTGGTTTTGATAGTGCTGACTTGTAATCAATCTTGACAATCCAAGGATGAAGAACTCCTTCCAAGGTTCATTGGTTGACACAGTCCACCCCAGATTCTCCATTCACCCACAAATTTGCTGTCAAGTTTCTCTGTGTAGCTGACCAATCAGATATGCTATCCTTTCTCTGGTATGGTACCTGATCTGATGTCCTCCATAGGATCCAGTGAATTGCCAAATGCTCCATGTGCACTTGGGTATGCCGTCCACCGCACCATCTGCAGTAACCAGGCTGGCCCCATTAAGACACATGCACTCCACTGTCAGGTCACAGATCCTGCCACTCCTCTGGTTGTTGGAGCTCTGAGTAAAGCCATATAATTGGGGGGGGGGGGAATCCTCAAAATTCAAGTCTTAATGAAATATGCTACTAAAACACACATCTGATTTCAAAATATTTTCATCATTCTGATAAGACCTTATTTCCCATGTGTAGCTGTTCTTCATTCATTGCAGACCTTAGGTAACCACTTATTTTTTCTCTATACCTTCACCTGACTATTTCATGTAAATAGAGTCATACAATATATGGTTGGTATATCTGACTTATTTCACTTAGCATTATTTTAAGATTCATAGGTGGTTTGCATTAGTAGTTCATTTTTTATTGATAAATAGTATTGTTTTGTAGATATATTTTATTGTTTAGCAGTATATAGGCATTTGACACGTTTCCATTTTTTGTATCATAAATTTTTTATAGTAATTTATCAGAGGCGGAAAGAGAAAATATTTTTAAAAATTTATATATTGTTATTGGGAAGTCAGATTTACAGAGAGAAGGAGATAAAGATCTTCCATCTGTTGATTCACACCCCAAGTGGCTGAAACAACTGAGGCTGAGCTGATCTAAAGCCAGGAGTTTCATCTAGGTCTCCAGTGGTGGTGCAGGGTCCCAACGCTTTGGACCCTCCTCAAAGGCTGAGAAAGAAATCTTGTACCTACTACTTCATTCCCCAAATGGCAGCATTTAACAGGGCAAAGTCAGGAACAGAGAACTCCATTCTGGTCTCCCACATGGGCAGCAGGCACCCAAGCCTTTAAACCATCTTAATTTGCTTTTCCTGGGCACATTACCAGGCTGCTGTATAGAAAGTGGAGCAACACTTAAAGCAATATTCGCAGATGTGATGTTGATGTTGAAGGCAGCAAGTGCACTTGTGCCTTTAAAAATAATGTTGATATGGATATTTTGTGCCAGTTTTGGTGTGAACATGTATTTTCATTTCCCTTGCTGATTTACCTAGCAGTGAAACTGTACAATTTTATGACATGCTTATTTTTTTATTAATTCATTAATTACATTGTATTATGTGACACAGTTTCATAGGTACTTGGATTCTACCCACCCCTCCCCAAAACTTCCCACCATGGTGGATTCCTCCACCTTGTTGCATAACCATAGTTCAAGTTCAGTTGAGAATCCCCCATTGCAAGCATATACCAAACATAGAGTCCAGCATCTTATTGTCCAGTCAAGTTCATCGGCTTCTTAGGTATACCCTCTCTGGTCTGAAAACAGAGCCAGCAGAGTATCATCTCAGTCAATCAAAAGCTTGAACATACCATCAGCTAAAATTTCCATCACCATGGAATTAATTGACATAGTAATGAGTAACCAATATGTTAAGAGTAAATGCAAGTTCTTAACCACCTTCTGTGACCACCTCATTGACATTTCAATTTTGGTTTATACACAACATATAACATACATAACATAATATGTTATACATAACATTTTATCATCTTAAATTAAGGCAAACATGTGGTATTTAACCTTTTGGGATTGGCTCATTTCCCTTAGCATTATGGTTTCCAGTTTGGCCCATTTGGCCACAAAGAACTGCATTTTGTTTTGTTTAATAGCTGAGTAGTATTCCATGGAATAGATGAACCATAACTTTCTTATCCAATCCTCTGTTGATGGGCATTTTGGCTGCTTCCATGTTTTTGCAATTACTGATTGTGCTACTATGAACATAGGAGTGCATGTTGGTTTCTCATAAAACAAGTGTTCTGGATATATTCCTAGGAGTGCTATAGCTGGATCATATGGTATGTTGATTTTGAGTTGTTTGTATGTTCTCCATACAGTCCCACCAGCAGTGGAGTAGGGTTCCCTTTTCCCCACAACCTCGCCAACAAGTGTTGTTGGTGCTTTTATTCATGTGGGCCAGTCTTACTGGCATTAGGTGGTACCTCATTGATGTTTTAATTTGGATTTCCCTTATTGCCAGGGAACTTGAGCATTTTTTCATATGTTTATTTACCATTTGGGTTTGTTCTTTTGTGAAGTGTTTGCCCATTTCCCATGCCCACTTCTTGACTGGCTTGTTTATTTTGGTGTTTTGGCTGTTTTGTAGTTCTTTGTATATTCTGGAGATTAGCCCTCTATCGCCTATGTAGTGTGCAAAGATCTTCTCCCATTCTGTGGCTGCTTTTTTTGCTTTATTGATTGTTTCCTTTGCTGTACAGAAGCTTCTTAGTTTGATGAGGTCCCAATTGTTTATTTTGTTCTTGATTTCTACTGCTTTTGGAGTCCTTCTTAGGAAGTAAGGACCACCCCTAGATCTTGCAGAGTATTTCCAACATTTTCTTCCAAAAGTTTCAAGGTTTCTGGATGTAGGTTTAGATCTTTTATCCATTTAGAGGGCAGTGGTTATCAAAAGAGCCTGGTACTGGCACAAAGATAGAGAGGAAGATCAATGGAGCAGAATAGAAACACCAGACGGGAACCCACACAGATACAGCCAAATAATCTTTGACAAAAGGACAAACGATAATCCTGGCAAATGGGAAGGTCTGTTCAATAAATGCTGTTGGGACAACTGGTTGATACCCTGTAGAAACAAAAAGATAGACCCACATCTCTCGACATGCTTATTTTTAAGAAACTGCCAAAGTGGCTGTAGTATTGGACATTCCTTTCAGCAATATTTAAGGAGTTCTGTGTTTCCACATCATCGTTGACATTAATTGTCTGTCATTACATTGTCACCACAGCAGGTGGGTAAAGGTGTTTCTGTGGCTTATGGTTGCATAAAAATACATTCCTCAAATCCACAAATATAAGCCGAGCACCAGTGTTGAGTGAGGTAGCCATGGAACCAGACTTTCCAACTGGACTGCGACTTTAGAACAGTAAGAGGAATCAGGCCTGTGTAGGATAGGGTGATTGAATGCAGTGAGAATGCAACAATCCAACATTTATTAGTAACAATCTGTTACAATTATTAAGGGATCTTACAGCTTCCAGGACTCTTGGCTTAGCCCACTGTTCACTGCCATTACTCATTGTACAGAGACTGCTGTGACAACCTTGGCTTAGTCTGTCTCCTACATGCATACTGGCTACATATGTTTCCATTTGCTCTTCCAGCATCACTAACTGACCATTTTGTCTTCCTGTAAAACGGAAGGCTACACTTCTTGAGTGTTCTCCCATTTGCAACTAATAATTCCATTCTTGCTGTTTTTAAAAGCTTGATGCTTGTGTTGCTAAGTCTTTGGGCTTTTGAGCAGAGATTTTATGCTTGCAAAGCTCTTGGTTGGCTGATCATGATTATGTAGAGTCTCCATCTTCCTTTGTCTATCCCTGTGGTTTGTCTTTTATTATTGAATGTCTACTTCCATTTCCCACCAACAACTTGTAAAATACAAATACGGAGTAGAACTGACCAATGTGAAGGGATCAGTGAAGAAGCCACAACGGTTGAGCTGTGTTACTGATGCTAATGAAGCATAATGAAGAGCTACATGCAGACACAGATGGTGGTTGGTACCTCAAGGGAGCATTCAGTGAAGAAGAGGATGGTTCCAGGTTTCAAATTTGCCACTGTTGCTGAGACTGATAGTATCGATAGCTTTAAGAGATGCTTATACTTTCTGGAATGCTTCAACACATTTAAATGAATAAAGTATACATTACACTGGAGCTAAATGTCTGGGCTTCATTTCTGTTTTATTTGAGTTTTATGACAATTTCAAGTACTCAGAAAATATGTGCAACCGATTATTGTATGTGCAGTCACTTCCAAATCAAAGCGATATTAAGATTCGCTTTATTAAAGGCTTTGGTTTTATTTGTTTGTTTGCAAAACAATTCTGACACAGGCAACTTTCTTTTGTCTTATGTCCCTCAGCTCAGGTAAATGTTATCTCAAAGTCTCTGTGTATCATTATCATAAGTTTTTACCTTTATAGCAGATAGGAAATTACCAATGCACATTTGTTTGTCATTATATTTGACACAAATAGTGTTTCTAAGTATTTTTAATCATTTATTTGTTTATTAGAAATGCAGGGTTAAAGAGGAAGATTTCCCATCTGTTGGTTCACTACCCAAATGGCTGTAATGGCTGGCTCTAGGTCAAGTCAAAGCCTGGAGCCTGAAACTCTGTCCAGGCTTCCCACACACTTTAGTAAGGAGCTGGAATGGAAGTGGGGCAGCTGGCACCTGAACCAGCACTTTCATGGGAGACCAGCACCACAGATGGTGCTGTAATGAGCCATGCCTTCTTTTTTTTAAGATCTATTTATTTTTATTGCAAAATCAGATATACAGAGAGGAGAAGAAACAAAGAGGAAGATCTTCCATCCCATGATTCACTCCCCAAGTGACCACAATGGTCAGTGCTATGCCAATCCTCTGAAGCCAGGAGCCAGGAATTTCCTCCAGGTCTCCCACGTGAGTGCAGGGTCCCAAGGCTTTGTGCCATCCTCAACTGCTTTCCCAGGCCACAAGCAGGGAGCTGGATGGGAAGTGAAGCAGGGCCGCTGGGATATGAACCAGTTTCCATATGGGATTCCAGCACGTGCAAGGTGAGGACTTAACCACTACACCATTGCACTGGGCCCGACAACTTAATAATTGTAATTCTTGAGATTTGCCCATAATAAAGCTATGCGCACTCCAAGTATTTCAACTTTTAGTATGAGTGTTGCCCCCCTGAAGTAATACAACACAGCTGCTATTTCTATTATATTATGTAATTATTTAATCAAAGTGATCATTGATACATTAAACATCGGTGTACATGTGTCCTTGTTCATTTAGGAATAAGTGGGTTTTCTTTAGGGGAGGAGGGATGGTGGGGAACGATGGATACCTAGACTTGAAATTGCTGTCTTGCCTTTCCTTCATCTTGCCTGTATTTTGCCACATTGCTCTCAGAAGTGCTATCTGATTACTTTCAGTACTGTTTAACTGTCGGGGTCTTCCGTCCCGCAGAAGAAATCACCCAACACTCCAGGCTCTGTTTCTTGAGGAACTTTATTCTTCCAACCAGTCCGTTTCCCAGCCAGTCGACTCGACTTCTCCCTTTTCCTCCCGTATGTCTCTGCTTCATTCTCCAACCTCCTCGTCACCCCTAGTCTTCTGTCCGTCCGTTCGTCCGTCCCAGTCGTACTCTGTCCTCCGTCTCAGTCCGTCCGTCCGTCTCCGTCTCCTTCTTCCTGTCCTGGCCCGCTTCTTCCTGAAACCCCCATCGCTAAATACAATCTTAGTCCAATCAGCTTAAAGGTCACAGATGCACGCGGCAGGCACACCAATCATGGCTCTGATCACGCGTAGCACACGTGCTAAGCATGCAGCTACGGGCAAATCAGAAGGCACTTCCTGAAACCTGTGTACCGCCAAGCTTCGGAGGGAGGAGAGGTCTCAGCGCCATCTTAGGGCACACGTGCAGTGCTCCCGACATCTCCCCCTTTTTGTTTTAATAAGCAAAGGACCGTGCCTGTCTTAGGTGTTCTGAGCTAGGGCTCTCCTTACCCGTCATGGGCTAACCTCGTGGCTGTGAACGCAATGCCTGTCTTAGGTTGGTAAAGCCTTATCAGATACTTACCCGTCTTTGACTACCGGTCCAGCATGTTCAGCCATACTTCCTGGGATTCTCTGTTGAGAAGCACTAGCACTGCCCGAACAAGCAATTACTGCTGATGTAGTTGGTGTCCTGAGTAAATTAGGAGCATGTGGGTACCCAGGTCAATAATAACCAACAATAAACTAAGACCTGCTAGGCCTGCCCACTGGCGTGCAAACAATAAACCCTGAAAAATCCAACCGGTCCAAAACCGTAAAAACAATAAACATAAATGGGGATTTCACACATACATAAGCAGGATCATGAATAACATTGGCACTACAATTAACTGATACACCCTATTCCCAAACTCCCAAAGCATTACTGCTATAGATTCAGTTTCTTATCACAACCTTATCAATAAATGCAAAAGCTGATATAGCAGAGCATCCACCCGTACTGGTGTGCATGTTTTTATGGTTGACTGTTTACTTGGGATACTGTCTTTCTAAATCTATTTATATATATATATATATATATATATATATATATATATATATATATATATAAATATATGTGATATATAATAATAATCATATGTAATTTATATTAATATATAATGATATATCTAAATATATATAATTATATATAAATATATAACCATATAAAATAAATATATATTTATATATATAAATTGGCATAGAATAGCAATTCATTAAAAGTTAAGTGAATTGATTAATATTTTATCAATTTCATCTTAAAGCTGTGATATAAAAAAACCAGATATATAGGGTGTGATGGCTATTTGTGTGTGTGTGTGTGTGTGTATGTGTGTTGTTCAAATGAAGAAACTAAGGCACAGACCAACTGCCTATTTTGGGTCACACACCCTGATGGTAAATAATAAAATTTCTTGTTTCTTGGCTTGTGTGAACTTATTTCAAGGTGTACTTAAACATTTACAGTTCTCATAGAAGATGCAGGTTCTTGGTAGTGAGAATCTTTTTAAAACATTGTATTTATTTTTATTGAAAAGTCAAATTTACAGAGAGGAGGAGAGAAAGATCTTGCATATGTTAATTCACTCCAAAATGCCCACAAAGGCCAGATCTGAGCCCACCTGAAGCCATTACAGGTCTCTCATGTGGGTGCAAGGTCTTAAGGCTTTGGGCTGTCATGGACCACTTTCTCAGCCCACAAGCAGTAAGCTGGATGGGAAGCAGAGCAGCCAGGACATAAATCAGCACCTGAATAAGAAATCAGGACATGCATGGTGTGTACTTTAGCCAATAGGCTACCACACTGGGCCTAGTAATGAGAATTTTACGAAATTAGTCTCCCAACCCTTGCATGTTTATGAAATAGCAGTGTATGCTCTACATTCTGAAATTCAGATACAGGTTGGCTAGACTAACAGCTGAGCCTTTCATTCTCATGCAGTTGGAAACACTTAGTGCTTGGCGTGTAGACAAGATGCAATTTTATGTATGTGGAATCAATGACTGAACCCTTTCCATTCTGCAATCTTTTACTCTGTGTAAAGAAGTATGGGCATTAAACAGTTAACAACAAGAACAACAACAACAAAACAGGAAAGGCAGGAAGAATAGGTGACTCCCAAAGCCTGCCTTCTGCCAAGCCAGCAGGCCACATGCTTGAAACCCAGGTGTACGAGTTCTTAAATAGTAGAAGCAATCCTTAAGACTTCAGACCATGGAATATATCTAATTTCCTTGGGTGCTGGTCAACAAAAGTAATATACTCAGATAATACTTCAAAAGGGTTTATAAAGATGGAAATTTTAAGTGTATTTTGCATTTTATTTATTTTTTAAAGATTTACTTTCATTGGACAATCAGATATACGGAGAGGAGGAGAGACAGAGAGGAGGAGAGACAGAGAGGAAGATCTTCCATCTGCTGATTCACTCTGCAAGTGACTGCATTAGTTGGAGCTGAGCCAAACTGAAGCCAGGAGCCCAGAGCCTCTTCTGGGACTCCCACACAGGTACAAAGTCACAAAGCTATGAGCCATCCTCTACTGCTTTTCCAGGCCACAAGCAGGGAGCTGGATGGGAAGCGGGACTGCCAATGGGACTAGACTTGGCACCAATATGGAATACTGGAGGTGAGGACTTTAGCCACTATGCTATTGCACCCGGCCCTGCTTTGCATTTTAAATGCATGCATATGAGGAGGTCTTCAATAATCTATGCAAAATGGATAGTATGACAAACTGCATGGTTTGCAATTTTTTCCCCAAAAAAGGCCTTTGTTTAAAATATGGTTTACATGTTTTGAATTTTTTAAGTTTACTTTGCAACTTGAAAAACAGAGGGAGGGATAAAGAAAGGGTTCTTCTATATGCTGGTCTACAGCACACATGGCTGCAATGGCTGAAACAGGGCTGGTACAACACAGATTCAGCAGCTTCTTCTGTGTCTTCCACAGGGGTGCAGGGGCCCAAGCTCTTGACCTTTCTCCACTGCTTTCTCAGACATATCAGCAGAAAGTTACATCAGATGGAGAACATACAGGACTTGAGCCAGTGTTCATATGGGAAGCGGATGCTACAAGAGGCCAGCAGCTTTAGGTGGTGTGCCACAATGCCTTCCCCTGGATGCACAAATAACAAATAGGAAGAAAAAGGATTTAATGCAAATTAGGCCACAAGCAAATACTCCATTGATATCATCGCATTAACCCTGTCCATAACCATTTGAAGTATTTGATGGTATTCCTAATTTACAGACAAAGAAATGAAATTGCCTACTAAATTAGATCATTTACATAGCTGGTACAGTATTAGAACTGGGAATTAAAACTTCAGTGTACTGTACTGAAATCTTTGTACCTCCCCTTGTCTAGTTTATCTCTGGAGCAGATGGAAAAGAATACATCATTTGTTTTGCACATGCAGAGGTTTAAAAAAGATTGGGCTCATGAGAGTAAGCATGCTAAGTCCTTTCTGGCTTCTGAGAGAAACCCTATAGCAGCAGTGTCCATGTTAAGTTCTTGTCTCTTGTCTCCACCCCAACCAGGTTAAGAAGCTTGATTTGCTTGCATTTTGTTAAGTTCAGACCCTGGAGTGTTTAGCTCTTTGAGTGCAGTTTTCTTCACTGAGAGTGTGGAGCCTGATGACTGCCTGGACTGCAGTGTATTATAACATCAGATACTTTGATGATTAAGTGATTTGCCGTAATTTGAGATTCTCTCCCATATGACTTCCTTTTGCTTCTTGCTGTGGCTTATAATGGCCAGACGTTGGTGCTGCAGCTTTGCAATCAACCTTAAGGAATTGTCTTAGAGAAACACACCAACTGTGGCTGTGAGGCTGCTGGAGCACTGGTGAAGGTGCAGAAGAGATTGCATAGAAGCTGTTATTTTGGAACTTCCATTAAAGCCTCTAGTAACAGTGGGTAGTACTGTGCCAGTGCAAGAAGGGCCAACACAGAGCCTGATGGGTCGCTTGGTGCTGTCTAGTCTGGATCTTACTGATAGCACATCTACCACAGGGAAAAAAAATGCATATAACTGCTCCATCATTCCATTCCAAGGCCTTTGGGTCAAAGTGTTTTCTTATCTGTCAGACTCTGTAGTATATCTAGCATATATATGAAAGATCTCTTTCTCAGATATACAAAGAGGAAAAGAAACAGAGAAAAAGATCTTCCATCTACTGGTTCACTCCCCAGATGGTCACAATGGCTAGAGGTGAGCTGATATGAAACCAAGAACCAATTTTTATTAGAAAGTGATATATACAGAGAGGAAGAGAGACAGAGAAAAATATCTTCCATACACTGGTTCACTCCCAAAGCAGTCACAAAGGCAAGAAGTGAGCCAATCTGAAGCCAAGAGCCAGGAGCTTGTTCTGGGTCTCCAATGTGGGTGCAGGACCCCAAGACTTTGTACCATTCTTGACTGCTTTTCCAGGTCACAAGCACAGAGCTGGATGGGAAGTAGAGCAGCTGTGGCATTAATCGGTGCCCATAGGGGATCCCGGTGCATGCATGCTCAAGGCTTTAGCCACTAGGTGACCATTCTCAGCCCTAAACCATAAATATTGACAAAAAAAGAAAATGATTTGAGACAGCACACAAACAAATTGTCCACTATGAGTTAGAATCAGAGAGTACCCTGAATGTGTTGGGGGAAAGCTCAACTCCATGTGACCTCCCACATGGAGACCAGGAAATTTTACACCAGCAGTTTTCAGTTTCCCTTAGAAATGCCTGGAGGAAGACACGGTGGTGGCTGTGCTCAACACCATCCACAAGAATGTGTCCAACAGCCTGGACAATGGTCGATCTTTCCTGCAGGCACGAGGTGTGCCCTCTGTGCTGGCAGGTGTGCAGGGCGGGGTGGGGCTAGCTGACAGGTGGGCAAGACTCAGGCAGATTAGCAGGTGGATGGGATTTGTGGCGGGGCCTGGTGAGGGAGGCATGGCTAGTGGTCACTGACCCCACGCCAGGCTCCCCCCGGCAGCCAGTTGGTGTGCCAGGCGAAGGCGGCTTCGCACGTGCTATAGACCCTGTGGAGCTACAAGGAGCTGTGTGGGGCCCTGCATAGGGACGGCTGGACCAAGGCGCGCTTCCAAGTATGGGCTGCCCTCCCCTCTGCCGTCTCAAGTCCCAGCATCAGAAAAGGGTGCTGCAAGCTCACCCCCCGTGTGGTCTCCACTCTGTGCTTTCTCGGTCTGCAGCAGCAGCCAGCAAGGTGCCTAAAGGAGCACAGAGCCCTGGGGTTTCAATGACAGCACACTGCCATTGGTGGTCAAAGGCCTGGGTGCATGAGGCTGACAGGTGGTGAGGTGATGGAGAAGAAAGACCCTGCGTGGGCTGGGGGCCTGGATCACTGCTCCCTGGGGATTCTTGGTCACGTGCCGCCTTGCGAGGGTGCCACTGCAGGGGTGAGGGTGGGGCACTGCTGATGGCAGGGGTGCCAAGAAGTGGGCAGCAAAGGGTGTCCAGCCGAGCTTGGCAGCCCACAGCTCACGCCTGCCCTTACCCTTGCAAAGAGCGAGAAGGCAGGTAGCTGCGAAGTGATTCCTCTGGACACACTAGGCCCACTGGGTGAGTGCAGGTGCTGTGGGGCTTGTGGGAAGAAGGGTGGGCAGGTGGGAGGGGTTGTGGAATGGAGGGCAGGCACATGGGAGGTCCTAGGCTGATGCTGGGAAGGCCTGTTGGCTGGACGATAGATGCCCAGTCACAGCTCTACCCCATTTAGGGGTCGGTGGGAGTGTCGACAGCAGGTGCTGGCATGCTCCTACAGTGCCCCTCCTTAGTCCTCTCCTCTGCTGTCCCCAGATGGCTGCTACACCACTTGTACCACAGGGAACACAGGGCCTGGGGTACTGACCCTATGGGGTTGACCTACCAAAAAAGTCATTGAAAGTAAGTAGTGATTGGCTGCCAGGGAAGGGGGTGGGAGCACCCTTCCCTCCTCAAGAGCATCCAGTTGCAGTCCTGAAGTCCTGAGCCCTGGGCCATTGGGGGCCAGGGAGCACAGTTGATCTGTCCACCCTTGCTGGGAAGGAGAGCAGGGTCTGGGAATGAGGGAGTCTAGCCAGCTGCCCTACACCTTTCTTTGCATATGTGTGCTAGGTGAGGCCCACCACCTGCCCCCTGACAGTTCTCCTGGCTACACGCACAGGCAAGTGCACCCGCCAGCTCCGGCCAGCTTAGCTCCTCCTTCGCACTGTGGCAGCGGACCCATCCTCAGGCCCATCCCCCAGTCTCCCCCCACTAACCTAACTTCTGTGTTCTGCCTCTTAACCCTGCTGTGCTCCTGCCTGCCCACTCACCCACCCAAGGCACCTGTGTGCATGTGCTGCAGTCTGATCCCTGCAGGAAGGCTCCTCCCCTCCGGGTCAGGCTTGTGGACTCTGTGGGGGACACTAAGCCTCAGCCTGTTGACTCCTGGGTCTAGCTTGCATGCCTGGTATGTTGTTCTCTGCCCTGGCAGTTTGTCCCACTTGCCCCTTCCTCCTCTGGCTGGGAGCTTCCCAAAATAATTGCTGCTGGCTGCTCTCCCTGTGAGCCCCCAGCAGCACCACTCCTCACTCACCCACACACACAAATTTGGCTCAGGGAAGGCCACACCTGGGGGCTAAGGGCGTAGACCAAGCTGGGAGGGTTCCCCATACACCTGCCAGCTCTGGGCCTCAGGCCCCTGAGGGTCAACCCATACCACCCCTGGACCAAGCTGCATCCATCCGGTGTCTCCATTGGTCCCTGGAAGCCAAGCTTGCTTGCCCGCTGTCATGCCCTGTCCCTCTCCCAGCCCTGCACACACCTGCAGCTAAAATGCCCTCCTCCCTCTGCCTCTCCCTCCATAGGGCCTGGGACCAACCATGGGTTCCTAGGGAATAGATCTCAAGCAACTGGGCCGACGTGAGCAACACCAGCCATGGAGCTTGGAGCCTCCTGGCATCAGGGAGACACCCCCTCCTGCCACGCCACGTCCCTGCTTCCCTGCATCTCCTGCCCACCCAACTCCCTGACCTGGTGCTGGGTTCCAAGGAACCACAAGGAAGGGAGCAGGAGAGCAGGCCACCTCAGGAAGGCGGGCCAGGTGGGGCGCAGAAAGGGGGCACAAAAGGCTTGTTGGGGACCAGCAGAAGAGCTGCCCAATGTGTGTGTGCGTGTGTGTGTGTGTGTGTTTGCACACATGCGTGCCTGTGCTTGCATGTGCTTGCATGCCCAGGGCAAGAGGGGCAAACTGGACTGGCGTGGGGGCAGAGACAGGTAGAGGCCAGGGCTCAGGGAGAGGAGCTGAACTCCGAGGGGCTGCCCTGGTGGGGGCCCAGACTGCAGGGAAGCCAGACCAAGGGGGCAGGTCTGGCTGGGTTATTCCCTGCCCAGCCTGTGGAGTGCGCCCAGTGGTGTGGTGTGGTGTGGGGGAGCCTTCCTGCCACCCAGGTGCCCGCCTCCCCGGAACCTCAAGGAGTGCCTTCCGGAGCTGACTTTGGGGTGGGGGCAGGGATTGCTGCTGTTAGGTGCCTGCTGTTTATGACTTTGGAAACAGAAGAAATATTATAACACTGAAGATGAGCATTTAAATGAAACCAACATTAAGACTATTGGTACACATCTACATTTTTGTAAGAAAATACAAAAAGTTTAAAAAAGAAACACCAACAGAGCAGCTTCAGCCTTCTGTCTCTTGTGGGCAACTCACTCCTGTCTGGGCTCTGAAGGCTGGGTAGTGGATGAGATGGCCACACCCACACGCAGGACTGCACCTGCTGTGCCCCACACTTATCCACACTGGGGTCGGTAGCTGTGGCCTCAATCCAAGACTTGGTGTAGCCACAGGTAGGCTCAGCTTGGACAGGGTTACTCTCTGGGTCCAGTCTGGAAACTGAGTCCCTGTTAAGACTTTGGGGCACCTCAGAGGTGGCTGACCAGGTGTGTGACAGGTAGGTAATGGGCTCTGGAAGACCTGGCAGACAAGGTGGGTTTGAGGGGTCAGAGGAGTTTGGTCACCTACCAGCTGGGCCTCCAGGTAAGGAGGAACCTGGTAGGGGGCTGGCCATGAAGGCTGCTTACTGCCTGCCTCGCTTGGGCTTCCTGGGTGGACAGTTGTGCCTAGTGGTTGTGGAGGAGGAAGGGGCTTCAGGTTCCCCTGATCAGGCCACTAGCAATACCCAGGTTCAGGTGCGCTGACCAGCAGGGGCCAGCCAAGGGCCCACCCGGAATATCCAGCACCCAGAAAGAGGCAGCAAAGTGGGTGGGATTGCAGCAAGGGAGTCCAAGAAGAATGGGACTGAACTGCCATCCTCTACTGAAATATTAGATTTTTCATTTCCACAGTATGCAGTTCGTATCCAAGGTGATTCCTGCTGCCTGGACTGAGTAAAGAGTTAGAGCTAATTATGTCAGAGGTGCAGACAGGGCTGGAAAGTGGAGCTGTGGCTGAGGCACTCTGTTGCCACAAGCTGGCGAGAAGCTGGAGGACTTGGGGTCAAGGCATGGTTGCTAGGTGCCCAAAGCTATAGCACAGGGAGGCAGCTGTGGCCAGGGCCCAGGCTCTAAGGCTGTGCCTGGCACTTGAAGGCAGATACTCCAGGAAGCAGCAGCTGAAGCAGGGTTGGCAGGGGCCAGCTTGGTGGAGGGACCTAGGGCAGGGTGCATAGTTAAGGTCATGCTGGACCAACTGGGCCCACATAGATGGCCTTCTCCATCCCATCCACTACCTGGATGTGTTGCAACATGGAACTGTAGTGAGTGCACTGGAAGCTGCTGCTTCTATGCTTGTGTACCAGGAAGTCTGGGTTTCCCAGGCAGATGACATTGTTGCTCAACAGCACCATCCCCTTCCGCAACAGGCCCCACTGCTGCAGGAGACAGGGAGAGATGACCCTTGGGGTAGAGTAGGGTCAGGCATGCCCACATGGGAACCCCAGGTGGAGTTCATGGTTCTTCGCTTCAGCCAGGTTCAGCCTTGGCTGTTGGGGGTCATTTGGAGAGTGAACCAGAGAATGGAAGATTTTTTTCTGTCTCCCTCTTTTTGTATCCTGCTTTCTAAATAGTAAAACAGGAAGTTAAGAACTAGGGGCTGGTGTTGGAGCATAGCATGGGAAGCCCCTGCCTGGGATGCTGCCACCCCACTTGGGCACTGGCTGCTCCACTTCTGATTAGACTCCCTGTAAATGATCCTGGGAAAGCAGTGGAGAATGGTCTAAGAACTAGGGCACCTGCAGCCACGTGGGGCACCTGGATGGTGTTCCAGTCATGGCTGGGCTCACCCTCCAGGGGCAGTGTGTCCGACAGGTAGCGCTCCTTCCAGTGGTCCAGGAACACCATATCCAGGGTGTCCACGTCATGCTGCTGCTTCAGCTGAGGAAGGAGGTCCTGGGATGCTCCCAGCAGCATGGTGACTTGTAACAGCAGCTGTTGATGCCTCCTTGGGCAACAACTGGGCACAGCTGCAGCCTTTTCCTCCCTGGGTACCAGCTGGACACGGCTGCAGCCCATCCTCCCCACCCCAAATCCAGGCAAGCCTCCCCACTCTCCCGCTCTTGGGAAGGGACCCTAAGTCTGACCCATGTGGGTCAGAGAAGCTGCACCTTGTCCTGCAGGCCCGGCAAAGTCCGGCATCTGCTGGGTGATGGCTGCAAAGTCAGGGTTGATCTCCATGGTGAACAGTCCCCCACCTGGGGGCGTCAGGTGGGCCATGTGCATGGCTGAGTAGCCACAGTAGCCCCAGCTCCAGCAGCATGGAGGGGCAGTATTCCCACATCACTGCATTCGCAATCTCTCCTGCAAGGGGCAGAGGTAGCAGAGGGTGGCTTGAAGGCAGGTGGGGGTGGCGGGTGCCTGACCCAGCTCCCTCTCTCTCCCTCCAGTGGGATCTGCTGCCTACCTCCCCCAACTCCCAGCTCACAGGCCCCTGGTTCCATTGTGCACCTTATCCCTGCGTCCTACCATGTTGTCTCTCCAACCCTGGAAGCTACATATGGTGCCCCCTCAAGGGGGTGTGGGATGACCAGCAGGGGTTGCCCCATCCCCTCCCCTGGGTCCTGCAGCTAAGATGCCTGTGTCCACCCTGGAGTTCAAGGCCAACAGGACAGCCAGGGAGAATCTGCCAAGCTGGTCCCATGACTCATGCCCAGAGGTCAGAAGGAGCCACACCCACCACCCACCACCCACCTAGTACAGGAGCTCCTGAACCCAGGGTGCTGAGAAGCCCCAGAGGCTGATGTTGGTGGACACCATGGTGGCCCGTGTTTCCCCTGGGCAGACATGCACTGTCCACTTTATCCGTGTGGACAGTGGTGTGGGTGCAGGCTGGGGCACAGGAGGCCAGTCTGCTGGCTGCATAACCTTTGTCCAGGGAGAGGGCTCTGGCCCTGCAGCTGGGCCCACGGAGCTCCAGACCATTCCCTCGCCCTGGCCTGGGTGCAGCCACAACCCCAGAGACAAGGTGACAACAGGTTTCCCCAGGCCTGGCCCGAGGACGCCACCCCTCCCCAGTGACCACTCCCGTGGCCTCTGTCTGCCACCACTCTCACCTTTTATTTTGCCCACAATCATGGTTCGCTCCTGCGAGCAGAAGGCATCAATGGTCCCCACGCTGAGCGTGCTGCTGCACATGGCGCAGGATGTGGATCTCCTTGCTGTCATCCACGCTGTTGGAAGCAAGTGCACACAGACAGCAAGGCTGAGTGCTGCTGGTGGGCACCAGCGGCTGGCACCGCCCACAGGGGGTGGGACCTGGGCTTGAGCCTAGCAGGTTGGGCAGAACGAAGTGTGGGTGTGGCAGAGTTTGGGTGGTCATGGGCGTGGCTAAAAGGGGGTGTGGTGGGGAATGATGGACTGTGGGGCACACAGGATGGAAAAGGGCCTGGAATGGTAGAGGTTGGTACGGGGCGGGGCAGGGCGGAAAGGGCCTTGGCGCAGACGCTGTTGCTTTTCTGAGTGGCGGAGGTCGGGAGGGGCGGGGTTAGGGAAAGGGGCGTGGCGGGGATTTATGGACCTGTGGTGTGGACAGGGTGGGACAGGGCGTGGTGTGGCAGGGCTCGGGAGGGGCGTGGCTAGGGCCTGGGTCAGAGGCAGGGCTCCCTGCTCTTTCTCCACCACTCAAGGGCAGCAATGGCAGCCCCGCAGTGCGCGGGGCTGGGCTGGCCTGGGACCTTTGAGGCCGGAAACCTGCCCCAGCTAGGCTCCCTGGGCCTCCCCTAAGGGGAAAGGCGTGGAAGCCGGCTCTCCCCTGCACAGACCCGGCTCCGGAGTTGAGGAAGGACCCGGCCGAGGGGAGCGCCCCCGGTGCCAAGGCCGGAGCCCCTCCTGGACCTCCAGAGGCACCTGAGGCCTTGGGGACTCGGAATGAGCTTCCACCCGTGTCCTTCACACACCGCCGCCACCATGCGCCCTGCAGGGGACTTTGGACAGATGGGAAGAAGTTTGTTTTGGCGTGGGTTGGTTTATCTGAATGAGCATTCCTGGTAAACTTCCTGTGTGGATTTGCAGGAAACTCACACTAATCATTGTCTCTAAATTCCGTTTCCTGCCATGCCCAAGATGGGCTCGGACCACTTGCCTGGACAGCACAGTTGTGTGGGGGGGTTCTCTCTCCCATCCCCATGGTGAGGTCCCGCGAGGGGTGAAGGTCTGCCCAGCCGTGGTATTCCAGGGTGGGCTTGTGGGGTAGGCAGAGTGGGCTGAGCCCAGCAGGGTCGAGTGCCCAAGGCTGAGTCCCCGAGGGTGGCAGGGGACAGGCTTGTAAGCAGAGCCAGGCCTCCGCCAGCCAGGCCAGCACCTTACACCTCGCATCAGATCCACCAGCCACAATCAGCCCCTTACCTTCCTAAAGTGCCCAGGGCAACAGGGTACAGAACAGAGCTGGACAGGGGACAGAGCTGCACCAGGCATGTACCAGCTGTGGATCCCGGACATGGCCCAAGCACCCACCTCAGACCACCAGGCAGGGAAGACTGGGACACCTGATTCCTACTCTATACCAGTCCCACCCCCTCCTGTGGCCAAGGCTACTGTCCCATGGTGGCCAGCATGGCGGCCCCACACCCTGGATGGGGCTAGTGGGATCATCGCCTGTCCCTCCTCACCTGAATTTCCAGGTTGAGGGACAGGCAATGCCCAGGTCAGGCTGAGAGGTGGGGATGTTTTTGCTCCACAGGTTGACTGGCCCTCAGTGGTACATTTGAGAATAGTTACAATGCGAAAGGATAAATTTTGTCTATTTTACAATTTTAAAAAATGCAGTAGAATAAAATAATAATAAAAATAATAATAATAAAAACCAACAAACCCTTTTACTGGACCTCCCAGTTCCAACAAGAATAAGGATAAGGAACAGGCAGTTCCTATGAGCACTCAGGGCCCATGCAAACAAAGGCTCCCCCAGGACTCTGGAACTTGGGTCATTTCTGGCTGGCCAGTGAGCTCGATGGGGGAGTGTGCCCCTTGGGGACAGAACACCTGTCCACTGTAGCTCCTCCTTGCTAAGGGCCCTCCCGCAGTCTGGACATAGAGAGGTCAGCAGGAGCCCAGCAGGTTCACGGCCCTGGGTGGGGCAGGCTCTTGGTCAGCTGCCATCCCCTGGATGGCTGGGGAGAAGGTGGAGTCTGTGTCAGCTTCCTCTTCCGGAAGCAAAGCAGGTGGAGCAAACTGCTCCTGTGTCCAGTGAGGCTGGGTATGGCCCTTTGTCCGCTCTTGTAGGCTCATGCCAGGAGGAAGGGCAGGTAGGCTGGATCACTGGGCAGGCAGCGGGCCCCATGGGTCTAGCAGGTGCCTCCAGGCAAGCGTCAGGAGGAGCGGGCCTGAGCAGGGCTCTTGGGGTGCTCAGGATCAGCTGGGTCGCCCCACAGGGGAAGCCAACCAAGGGTCTACCTGCGGCAACCACCCCTATCGCAGGCAGCCAGGCAGGGGCAGGTTTGCAGCATGGGGAGGCTCAGAGACCGAGAATGGACTGAGCTGTCACCCTCTATTGAAATGTCAGATCTTTAATTTCCCTGGTATGCAGTTGTGTCCAAGGTGCTTAGAGCTTCCCAGACAGTCAAGGGGTTAGAATCCACACTGTCAGAAGGGCAGAGAGGCTGGGCTGGGAAGTGGAGCTGTGGCTGAGGCACTCTGCTGCCACCTGCTGGCACGAACCTGGAGGACAGCTTGAGGACAAGGCCAGGACATTTGCAGGTGCAGCTCCTGTGTCTCAGGAGCCCAGAGTCCAGATGGGAGCACCACTGGCTGGGCCCACGCATGATCCTGCTGGCATCCCTTTGTTCACGCCACGGCTGTCCTGTACCACAGCACAGGGAGCATGTGTAGCCAGGACTTTCAGGCACTAAGTATGCCTGGCACTTAAAAACAAGTACCCAGGTAGCAGCAACAGAAGCGGGGTTGGCAGGGACCAACTTGGCAGATGGAATCAGGGAAGAGTGCATGACTGAGGTCACACCAGGGCACCTGGGCCCACACGATAGCCTTCTCCAGCCCATCCACCACTGACATGTACTCCAGGAATGAGCTGTAGTGGGTGCACTCGAAGCTGCTGCTGCCAAGCACATGTGCCAGGAAGTATGGGCTCTCCGGGAAGATAACATTATCAGGCAGCAGCACTGTCTCCTTTTGCAACAGGCCACACTGCTGTGGGGGACAGAGAGATGGTCCCAGGGTGTGGGAGGGGGCAGTCAGGGATGCCCTGCTAACCTGCCCCAAACCAGAAGTACTACTCCCACCCTTCCTCAACCCCCTGCCAGGGTTTGGGTCTGAGGACAAGAGCTTTCTGCCCCACAGGCTCCTGGTTCCTTTCCCAGCCATGCACACAGCAGGTGCTCAATAAATACTGGCTGGATGAAAGCCAGGGTCAGCCTCAAGTGTGTGGGTTGGGTGGCGGGGTGGGATGGACATCAGGGCAGCCCAGGGAATGCGGAAGGGAATTTGGGAGTGTGGAAATTTCCCTGACACAGCCATCAGAAAGAAGCTGTGTTGAAAATAAAGCTGTCTTGGGTGGGCATTTGGCATAGCAGTAGGGACTTCTGTGTGCCACGTGGGAGTATCTGGGTTCAATGTGCACCTATGTGGCTTCTGACCCCCAGCTACCGCCTAATGTACACCTTGGGAGGCAGCAGGTGCTGCAGCCACCTGCTGGGTGCCTACCACCCACTTGGGAGCCCTGGATCTACCAGCCTGGCCCCAGCCCTTACAGGCACTTCGGGAATGAACCAGTGGATTGCACCTAGCCAGCTCTCTCTGCCTTTGGAACACATTTATTTATTTTCAAAAGATTTATTTATAGTTACAGAGAGAGAGAGGCAGAGGAAGAGAGATCCTCCATCTCTTGGTTTATTCCCCAAATTGCTACAATGCTCAGAGCTGGGCTGGTCTCAAGTTGGGAGCCAGGAGTTTGCTCTGGGTCTCCCATGTGGGTACAGAGCCCAAAGGCATTGCTTTCCCAGCCCACAAGCAGGGAGCTGGATGAGAAGTGGAGCAGCTGGGACATGAGCTGGGGCCAAATGGGATGCCTGTGCCACAGGCAGAGGAATAGCTTGCTATGCCACTACACCAGCCCTTAAACAGATTTGTTGTTGCTGTTTTTAAAAAGCAATCTCAACTCCAAAACAGAATCAAACATGCAGCCCTGGGCATCTCCGGTCTCAGGCAGGAGGGGTCCCTAGTAATGATGCTGGCATTAGTCGCTGTGCAGCCAGTTCCCGGTGTCTCCGGCTTGCTAGTGGGAGAAAATGCAGGGGCCCCTGTGCAACTGTGCAAAATACATATTCCTGGGAGGTCAGGCCATCAAGCATGCTCATGAATGCAAACAGAAAGTGGCATCACGCAAAGCCAAAAATATGGAATGTCTCAGGAAAGCAGTTGGACCTCCTGGCTTCAGTCTGACTCAGCCTTAGCCGATGCAGCCATTCATGGATACAGCAAGAAATGGAAGATCTCTCTCTTGCTCCCAGCATGTAGCAGCTAGGCCCTGGCAGAGAAAGAGTGTTCTGTAGCTGCATACCTACATGTCCTCTCCCAATCCCTACCCCACCCACCTGTCCAACAGCAGGTCCGGTCAGTGGTGCTCACCCCACTACCTGGCACCTCTCCCCCCCGGACCCTTCCTCTCATCTACCTGCCCTGACATCAGGCAGCACCTCTGTCACAGCTCCCTGTAGGAGCTCCAGGGCCAGTCGACATGCATGGGTCTCAGTGGCCCCTGTGCCAGCAGCCAGCAAGGCCACCTTGGCTGAGCTCACCGCCAGGAGCAGCATGTCCAGCATGTAGTGCTGCTTTCAGTGGTCCAGGAACACCATGTCCAGGGTGTCCACGTCATGCTGCTGCTTCACCTGAAGGAGCAGGACCTGGGATGCTCGTCCTGTATGCATCCTCCTGGAATGCAAAGTGACCTGTAATAACAGCGGCTGTTTGTGCCTCCTTGGGCAACAACTGGGCACAGCTGCAGCCCTTTCCTCCCTGGGCAGCAACTGAACACAGCTGCAGTCCATCCTCCCTCGCCCCCACTCTCCCTGCTCCAGGCCAGCCTCCCTACTCTCCCACTGGTGGGAACAGTGCCTCAGTGTGCTGTACCACCTCCAGGTGGGTGGAGTAAAGAGGGGGTGGGACTAGGGGAGCATCCTGTCTGGATAGAGTTAGGATGGGCCACCTCCAAATATTCTGGACCAGTAAACTGAGGTACAATTTGGGTTTTTTTGTTTTTGTTTCTGTTTTTTTCCTGCCAGCCAAAAGTTTTTTTGGGAGGAGAGCAGCCATCTGACAAGGTGACATAGGGGGGCCCGGATGGAACCTGAATTCATCCCCCATTGGAGACCTGGGGAGATTGTATAAGCAGAGAAAGGCTTGATGGGGACTCACTGGCCTGGGTGCCTCTCTCCACTGTGTTGTCCCTGGCTAGCCTGGACCTCTGACGGCTTCGACCTTGGACCAGGACCACCAGCCAAAGTCAGACACTTCCTGGCACTCCAACAGACATTCTTGATATGGGATATAGGTCTGACAGGTTATCCACTATGCCACAACAATGGCCCCATTCTATTATTTATTTTAATTGGAAAGGCAAATTTACAGAAAGAAGGAGAGGCAAAGAGAAAGATATTCCATCCACTGGTTCACTCCCTAAATTGCAGCAATGGCCAGACCTGAGCCAATTTGAAGCCAGGAGCTTCTTCTGGGTCTCCCATGTGAGTGCAGCGTCCCAAAGATTTGGAACATTCTGTCTGCTTTCCCAGCCCACAAACAGGGAGCTGGATCAGAGGTGGCCATACAGGATGCTGACGTTTGTGGAGAATCAGCCTGTGAGCCACCGTGCTTGCCCTTAGGATTATTTTCCAACTAATAAATGTGAAAAATAAGTACTAAAGATTAAAGGTTGGGCCCGGCGCTGTGGCCTAGTGGCTAAATTCCTAGCCTTGAATGCGCCTGGATCCCACATGGGCACTAGTTCTAATCCTGGCAACCCCACTTCCTATCCAGCTCCCTGCTTGTGACCTGGGGAAGCAGTCAAGGATGGCCCAAAGCCTTGGGGCCCTGCACCCATGTGGGAGACCCAGAGGAGCTCCTGACTCCTGGCTTCAGATTGGCACAGGTCCTTTTACCGCAAGCAGAATACAGGAAGCAAAAAGCAAATTAAATTCTTCTGTCATTTCAATCCTAAATGTCCCTTTTCACTTTGAATTCCAAGCTCCCAAAAGTTGCAATGGATATACAGATGAAGTCAGTTTGCTAAACATCTACTACAACAAAAGACCTTGAAATTGGTGATTATTGTGAAATCCAGCCATTAAATTGAAGGCCTGGATTCCAGCTTCCTCAGCATTACAAAATATTCCAAAAGACATGTAGTTGCAACTTGGGTACATTAACAAAGGAAACAGCAAACATTCACTTTATAATGATATAATGACATCACCCAAACACTCCTTAAAGTAAGAACATCTTTTGTTAATTTTAAACAATGAGAACTTAATGAGACAGTGAACATAAAAATTAACTTAATATAAAGACTTGTACTTAAAAATTAGCATACATGATTAAGCAATGCTGTATAGGAAGAAGTGCTATATGAATAACATGCATACACCACAACTGATAGGAATTTCAGCCTCCAGGATTTATACTTGCAGGGTGAGGAGCACAGGTGGGGCAATGAGACAGTGGCAGTTTTAAGTTTGTAGCTTCTCTGCAGATTCCCATTTTGTAAACCTGTGAATGTTTGGGACCTGGAGCTGATCTCTCCCAGAGTCTTCTGGCCACAGGCATCTGCCATCACGGTTAAATTTGGATTTACAGAATTTTTTCCAGTGTTGGCTTCTTTGCCACTTAGGACATACTCCAGGGGAGTGACTGTTAAAAGTATCCCCATGGTATTTTTGAGTTGAAGGACGCATTCGGCAATTTTTTCTAAAGTGTCCTGGCTTGCCACAATCAAAACATTTAGCCTTCATTTGTTTTTGAATAGCAAAAGTTTCAAGTGCTGCTTGGCGGGCACCGTGTTTAAATGTCCCTATGTTGCGACAGGCTTTCAGGTAACCCAGAAGGTCCTCTTTTTCTTTTATTGGACTAATAACAGCCTGGCAGTCCTCATTCGTATTATCAAAGGCCAGTTGCTTTAGCAACAATTTCCTAGTGCCTTCTCCCCTAACTTGTTTTTCTATAGAGTCTGTCAAACATCTTACAAAATCAGCATAAGATTCTCTGGCTCCTTGAATGACTTTTGTATAACTGCCTGCAAATTCAGACCCAGTCTCAATTTTCTCCCATGCCCACAATGCTACGTCTCCTATATGCATGAGCGCAGCTTGAGGTAGCTGTATCTGCTGCTCTGTAGTAACCCACTGTCCATCTCCAACCAACATATCATAAGTCAATTGTCCTCCACCAGGGAGTTGCCAACCTGATGCTCCTAAGGACAGCAGTTTCTCTTTAGCCATATCACTTCTCCACATTTTCCATTGTAAATATTGAGAAGGAGAAAACCCTATTTTTGCTATTACTTCAAAATCATAAGGAATCCAGTTTGCTCCCTGGCTCCAGCCATTTAAATATTCCCACACGTAAGAAGAAGTAGGTCCGTAGGACACACAAGCCTTTTTAAAAGCTATGATGGAATTAACATCTAGGCTTTCATAGGTAGGTTGGTTATTCTCTTGACTAAGTATGATTGGAAAAAGCAATCGGAATTCATGAGGTCTCCAGGGAACATCAGACATTTGGAAATGTCTTTGATCAGATTTAAGAGCAAGACGGCATGGGCTGATATTTAACTGTTGCTTTATCCCAGCCTCATTTACCTCACTAGGGAAATCCCGTGGTTTAACACTGAAAATTTTCTTTTTCTTAGTTCTGATTTCATTTTCAGTCACATTATGGTAACATCTTCCAAGTTTTCTTTTCTTAATTTCCACATCTGTAGTATAAGGCCTTTCTCTTTTAGCTGCATTACAGTGGCATCTCCTTGTGGGAGGGTCTCTCACACATTCTTTCTCATCTTCATCTGTAGTATAAGCCATTTCTTTTAGCCACATTACGGTGGAGTCTCCCGTTAGGGAAATCTCTCACAGGCTCCTCTTGGCCATCCTCCTCATCTGTACTATGAGGCGTTTCTTTTTTAGCCATATTACAGCGTCCTTTCCTGTTAGGTGGGCCTCTTAAGGATTCCCTTTCTCTTTCTTCCTTGTTCGTACTATGAAACACTTCTTTTTTAGCTACATTTTGGGGGTGTCTCCCCTTAGAGGAATTTCTTGCAGATTCCCCTTCTAAAATTATAATAATAGCTGTAATTAAAGCCGATATAATAAAAAAACTAACTTGAATATCTTCTATCCTTCCGGCCTTTTCACCATTTTTCTGAGTAAAATCCTTAAGTCCAGTTTCTAGTATCCATTCATCTGGAGACCAAGGATTATATTCACTAACAAGCTCTAAATAAGAACGCAATTGCTGCCTAGTTACCTTCGCTTCACTTTTCACTAAAAAATTCTGCATAAGAGAGATAAAAGACTGTGCCCTACACTGGTTCTGGCCCATTGTCCCACTCACCACTTTCTGTGGGGGTCTCCGCTGCACTTTCTCTTCTTCTTTCAAGTCCCTGTTCGGGCGCCAGTTGTCGCTGTCCCGCAGCGATGGACTTGGTGCACGGAGCCGATAATAACACGTGGACCCTGACTGATGGTCAAAAGCTGTAGTTTATTAGTAGCATCAGACTTTATACACTGAGGGTCATAAAGGATTAGGGTAGAGATACTTAGTTCATCAACAAAACCATCCACTGTTTCTATGCCTTTGTTTGGAAGTCCTTTTCTCTTGTATATTACTTTCCACTCAACTGTTCTTATACAAATGATATCTCATCAGGTATACAAAAGGTAGCCATTTGGTTATTCTCCTCCAAATATCCAACCAACTGTAATCCTGTGCTCACTGACCTTCTATGGTCACAATGTCCTCCTACAACACAAATACCTGCACTTGAAGGTGGAGGACTAGCCCATTACGCAACAGTGCCTGCCCTTGCAGGGCATATCTTTATCCAAACCTCTGTTCTCAGTCTGTGTGGGTCTTTACCCAGTGAAGTGAGTTCCTTACAGATAGCATCTGGATAAGTCTTGTTTGTTTTCCCCTTGTCTTTCAAGTGAGGACTGAAATCACATTCAAGGTAAATGTTGACAGGTAAGAACCAAGTCCTTCTGTTTCATTGTTTCCAGGTTGTTCTATACTTTCTCTGCTTCTTTCTGCCTTTCTCACTATCTACATTTGTGTTTTGGTAGCTTTTTGCCATGGTAGGGATGGATTCTCTTCTCTGCTGTCTCTATTGGAGGAATTTGCACTGTCACGTGTTTTCTCGCTGATTTTCCAGGTTACTTCCAATGTGGGATTCCCCTTCCCAACTTCCAATAGGAGTTATCTGCTGATACATTCTCTCAATTTTTGCTCATCTGGGAAATCTTTTATTTCCCTTCACTTCTAATGAATAATTAGAAGCTCTTTTTTTTTTTTTTCTGAAAGAATCATCCCACTCTAATCATTGCACTCTAATCTGGGGTTTTTGCAAACAAGTTTATTGCCAGGTTAATGGATTTTCCTTTATATGTAGCTTGATGCTGTATTCTACTGCCTTCAGGCTTTTCTGCTTGTGCTTACTTGTGATAATCTGAATATAATCATTTTAGAGAAAGTCTTTGTTGTTTGTGTCTGACTGGAGTCCTCTGAGCTCCCAATATCTAGTTCACATCTCTTAAGATTTAGAAAGTTTTCAACTATGATTGCGTTTGTTATGTTCTCAATGGCTATTTATTCTCACTTTTCTTCAGATATCCCTGTAATAGGACTGTTTTGTTTGTTTGGTGGTATCCCATATGTCTTGTAGACTTTCCTCTTTCTTTTAAGTTCTTTTTATTTTTGTCTGACTGGGTTATTTCAATAATCTTGCCTCAAGATCAGAATTTCTTACACCTACTTGGTCTATTCTATTGTTGAAGCTCTCAGTTGTATTTTTAATTTCATTCAATGAAGTTTCCAGATCCAAAACCTTTCATGTTTTTAAAAACTCATTTCTATACCTTCACTGAGTTTCTCTTTGGTGCCAGGTGTTGCCTTTTCTCGTTTTTCTGAACTGTATTTTCTTACATCTCCTTGAGTTCCCTTAGGATCATTATTTTGATTTCTTTTTGAGGCATTTGGTAGATTTCCTTCAAACCAGGTCTATTTCTGGAGCACTAGTAGGTGGTCCTTTTGGGTGTGTCATGCTTCCCTGCCGCGTCCTTTAATTGATGGACCTCTGTGTCACAGTTGCTTCTTTTGAATGGAGCAGATTTCATTAGAAAAGACGTTTTTGTTCAGATGGGATGTGAGGACATTTGAGCTCTAGGTGAGCCCAAAAGTTTAGTGGTTTTTTTTCTACTATAATCAGGTCCGGCCATGTCTATGAGTGCCACAGCAGAAGTTCATGCAGACAGCAATATGACTTTGAAGTAGACATGGCTTCCCTGGTGTGTACCTTCAGGGCCCAGAGTTGGATGTCAATCACAGCCGGGTTCCTGGTGTTGTTGGACACAGCAGGTGTCATGCCCCTTGTGCAACCAGGCAAGCCTGGATGATGTGGGGTCTTATTGTACCAATAACTGGCATTCTGTGATGTGGATAAGATCTTCACAATATCCAATTGGCATGGGTAACATTGGCACTTGTAGCACCAAAAGTCCTAGTCTTACAACGAGGGGATATGATGGTGACCTCGCTCCAGTCTCACAGAATGGGCTCCAATTATGCTGAGGATTATTCCCTAGCAGATATGGTGCTTGTCAGTAGAATGAACATAGCATCTTCTCTTTGTCCCACAGGGTAGATTATGATGATTCTGAAGATACAGTACAATTAGTCACAGCCCTTAGTAACAGGGCAGGAAGATTACATTACCCATTTTGCCCTGTTTATGTAGTTTATGCTTGGGATTTTGCACAAGAAACCACGGAATGGAAACAGAGCCTTCCCCTTGTACCGCAGGGCAAGTGCAGCTGTTCCCAGAACTTAGAGAGCAGACAGTCCCTTCGTTGTAGGACGTGGTGTAGGTTCTAACCAGCTCTCATGTTTCCTGCACAGGTTATCTTGTGGGTTTCACTGTGGCAGGTATGGTTCTGCAGCACTGGAACTGAGAAGAAATCCTCCACAAGTCCCACAGGGAGAACTTTAGTGACTCTGTGAAACATAGCTGTGGGGGTCACAGTCCCAAAGCTACAGGAGCCACAGTATGCTTTTACCCCGCTCCCCCATGGCACTTGTGTGTCATTGTGGGGCACAATGTACTAGCACAGTCAGACCTTGCGCACAGGAATGCCAATAATACTGTCCCCGGGTCCCGCTGGGGAGTGCAGGTATGCCTGGAAATTACAGAGCCAACAGAACCCATGGCTTCCTTAGCCAGGTATTAGAAGTTGGATACTAGTTAATGCTGAGGATTGTGGGTCAGAAGCTGCCCAGCTGAATCAAAGCAATGCGGATGGGTGCTCCAGGTCCCACCAGTGAGCACAGGTTATCCCAAGGTCTATGGCACAGGGAGCCACAGAGCCAGGGATGTTTCACACAGAAGCTGGAACCAGATCCACTTCCCTCTGGGTATGAAAGGGCTCTGCTGGCACCTATGCCCGGTCACCCGGCATCCTGTGTTGACAGATGCAAAAGGAAACTTCCTCAAGGCTGATCCTCCAGCTATGCATGTTGGTCACTGCCACTGGGGCCACTGCCCAAGGAGCAGAAGGAAACTTCTCTGGATACTACAGAGTGAGTCAGTGTACCTCCAAGACTTGTGCCCAGAAATCCCACCCCTGCAGGATGCAGTGGGTCTGCTCAGTGCCCTGCTTTGTGCCCTGACCACAGCTCTGAGGGGCATTGAGCCCACTCCCACTTCCAGATCTTGCAGTTTCCAGGTGGTTCTGCAGGTTAACTTGACAGAATTAGCCCTCATGCCAGCATCTGCCACCTGATACTGCAACAAAGCCCAACCAACCCTCACCCACTATGTCTTGTTGGTTGACTGCAGTATTCAGACTGTCCATATTTTGACTGACTCTCCTGTTAGTGCAATAGTCTGTCAGCCAGTGGTGGGAAACTGATATTCACAACAATCTGGATTTGATTGTTTCTCTTTTCAGCTCTATCAGATTTTGCTGCATGTATTTTAAGACTCTGCTGTTTGGTTCATACACATTTCAGATGCTAAGTCTTTCTGGAGGATTGATTCTGTCATTACTATGTAAGTCTCTCCTTGGTTTTGCTCCTTCCCCCCCCCCCCCCGCTTTTAATTTTGTGCCATCAGGCAGTTTGATTGTTCGCATGATACATTTTTTCCATTCTTTTGCTTTCAACCTATATTGTTGAATTTGTAATTTCTTCTTTATATTTGAAAAAATATATTTATTTGAGAGGCAGAGAGAAGTGGGGAGAGGGTGAGAGAGACTGGGCCTAAAGTTCAGACTTCCCAAATTTCCATGGACCAGCAGTCTGCATATCCCGCTCCATCACCCATGAGCCAGGAGCTAAGACTTCCAAATGCCAAAAGAAAAAGAATTTACTGGGGAATATTTCTGTAAGTGTAAGACTATATCACACATGTGGCTGCAGAATGTTATTCAAATAAAAGGCCACGTTCCATCATACAGCCTAAGATACAGAATGTTGTCAGGAATGTTGATAGGCCTGTAGGCCCTTCTCTGATTAAACTACACTGTGCCTAGCATTGCTCTTAACACACACTTGCTTTCTAGTTTGACTATACATGGGAATGCACTTAGAAGACATGATTCTATTTTGCATATTTTGGAACTTTAATTAGTGACATTATTGTAGTATTCTCTTGCACCTTATTAATCGTGTGAGACTCATCCAAGCTCATAAGGGGAGCTATCCTTCCTTCATTGTCCTATGGAGCTCTAGAATGTGACTAGAACACAGTAGATTTATTCATTCACCTCTCATGTGATACTTGAGGTTTCTTTTTGTCTTCGTCTGTGCTGGCTCTTGGTAATTTGTAATTTATAAACTAGTTTATGAACCCCCCAAAAAAATCCTCTGAGAATTTCTTTTACTTTTCTGGGCATACATTTAGAAAGATGGCCACTGTGCCATGTCAAAGACACAGATAGACACTGCTGTCAGCATGTGGTGTCAATGTGCTGGGGAACTTACTAGGTCAGCACAGTACCTGCCTCCACCTCTCCCTATCCTGTGGGCAGGTGCACTTGTACAGGGTATAGCTTAATGTATTAAGAAATTAGACAATGACAGCAGGAGCTTCCTGGCCAATGGAACTAGCTTGTTCTAAGAGAGAAGGCTCTGGGTTTCAGCCACTGGCATTGCTGTTCTGTTGAGCTGTCATAGCCTTGCTAAGCCAGTTCCTTGCTAAGCTTTAGAAATGGTAGGGAAAATGAGCTTGCATAGCCATTTAGATTCTCTCTCCTCATGTCTATAGTTATTTTTGTTGTTTTTTTGTGTGTGTTTGTTTGTTTTAAAGATTTATTGATTTTTATTACAAAGTCAGATATACAGAGAGGAGAAGAGACAGAGAGGAAGATCTTCCGTCCAATGATTCACTCCCCAAGTGACAGCAACGGCTGGTGCTGCGCCGATCTGAAGCCAGGAACCTCTTCCGGGTCTCCCACTTGGTGCAGGGTCCCAAAGCCTTGGACCATCCTTGACTGCTTTACAGGCCACAAACAGGGAGCTGGATGGGAAGTGGAGCTGCCAGGATTAGAACCGGCGCCCATATGGATCCTGGTGCATTCAATGTGAGGACTTTAGCTGCTAGGCCACGCCGCCGGGCCCAATGTCTATAGTTTTTTGCAATGGGGTCTTTTCTAGACTACTTTGCCTGCTATTTTATCAGAAATGAAGTCCTTCAAAGGATGCCTGAAGTCAACAGTATGCTCTCAATTAGACTATATATAGAATGATATAGGCCAAGCCACATAATGATGCCAAATTAATCATCCTGAACGTTTCATCTTGTTCATGTTAGTTATTAACTGAAAAGCTTTCATTTCCTACATATTAATGTCCTTGGCTAGACATCCAAGGCCTTTTACAATCTTGTCCTAATTCTGTTGTACCACCTGCCTCTTACACAAATCTCCACCCCACTAAATTGGACACGTCAGTTTCCTTTGAGAGCACCAAGAATTCAACACTTTCCTCTTCCCTCCAGTTACCCAAGCAAAGTTGCAAAACCATTCTTCCCACTGTGTGACATGAAGCCCCGTCATTCTGAACCCTTATAAACCCTTTGATTGTTGAACTGCCATGATGGACTTACAATTTATTTTTTTTATGTATTTGTTTAAATCTCAGATAGAGCAAGGGAGGAATTGAACTCCCATATACTAGCTCACTCCTCAGATATCCACAGTGACAGGGACTAGTTGGATCTGAAGAACCAGGAGCCAGGAACTCAAGCCGAGTTTTCCTACATGGATGGCAGGAACCCAGCTGCTAGAACCTTAACCTGTTTCTTTGCATAGTCTGTATCAGCAGGATCGCTTCTCGGCCTTTTGGCTAAGATCAAGTGTAGTCTGTATCAGCAGGAAACTGGAATCAAACCTTTGAATAGGGTACTCCAATGTAGGATGTGGGCATCTTAATCACTATGGTCAAATACCCACTTTGAAATGCTGACTTTGACATTTAGTGCTCGCCAAATACCCATATAACTAGTTCCCACATTTCCTATTTCCAGCCTCTCTTACGGCTGTGTTGGGACTGTGGAACTAGTTCTGCCAGAGTTCTAGGAAGGTGTGATTTCTGTCTCCTTGGAGCTTAAGGCAGTGAGGAGTGGCTGTGATTTCTCCTGTCTGACAGTCAAAGACCATGGCACCCTGGTTGCCAAGGTGGTGTAGCTGTAATACTATGGAAGACCATCCTGACCTCCTTGCGTATAACGTGAAGGAGAAATCAACAACAGAACCTTGACAAAAGGTTTATTTTGCAGAGTTATCTAGCTTATAGCTTTTTTTTTTTTTAAATTAGAAAGTCAGATATACAGAGAAGAGGAGAGACAGAGAGGAAGATCCTCTGTCCAATGACTCAGTCCCCAAGCAGCCACAATGCCCAGAGCTAAGCCAGTCCAAAGCCAGGAGCCAGGAGGTTCTGCCAGGTCTCTCACACAGGTGCAGGCTCCCAAGGCTTTGGGTCATCCTTAATTGCTTTCACAGGTCTCAAGCAGGGAGCTGGATGGGAAGCAGGATGGCTGGGATTAGAACCAGTGCCCATATGGGATCCCAGCATGTCCAAGGCAAGCATTTTAGCTGCTAGACCACCACACTGAGCCCAGCTTATTGCTTTTGAATATAGACTTTCCTAATACAGTATAAAAATGCATTATTTCAAAATAGACACGAGACAGCTGAATGGTACCTTATAGCCATTTTAAGGTATATAGTAGTCGGTCCTGTATATAAACTAAAACTGAAATGTCAATAAGCTAATCATAGCTTGCGGTTAGGACTTGTTTTTTTTTTCTTTGTTTTTGTTTTTTGTAACATACTGGTTACTCACAACCATGTCAACTCCATAATGTTGCAAACTGCTGTTGATGTTATATTGGGACTCATAATTGAATGGGATAATATTCTACCAGCTCTAACTTCAGACTAGAAATGGTCTCCCCAAGAAACTGTTCAACCCATCTGGACAACAAGTAGCTGGACTCTATACTTGGTATACGTTTGCAAGGAAAGAATCTTGATTGAATTTGAACTGTAATACTACATCAAGGTGGAGGAAGCCACAAAGGGGGAGGGGCATGGGGAGGGGGGGATTCCCAGAGCCTATGAAACTGTCACATAATGCAAAATAATCAATAAAAAAAGAAGAATAAAAAGAAAATAATATGCAGTATAATAACCCATTATGTAATCATTACATAATTTGCATCCTGTAAGTTTCAATTATATGATTACTGAGACAGACCCTATAAAATATAAGTGATTCTCAAAAAAAAATGCATTATTTCTTGTCTCTTACACTCTTTCTCTTGCTCTTATTTCTTTTGCCTGCCATATATCACCATTATCCTTTAAAAAATACCCTATTCTAAAAGCATGAATCCTGTGGGAGCACTCATGTTCTTACAGTCCATGGATGACCAGCCCGGAGCACCTGGCCCAAGCTGCGGCATAGAGCTCCTTCCTGTAATCTTTGACTTGGTATCAAAAGAGTCAGTTGAGGTAGACTGAAAAAGATGGCCGACTGCAGAGAGCTGGTGTAGGGCGGAGTAGGGAAGGAGGGGAGCCGATCCAGCAGAGAAACAGGCCAGGAGGCGCGAAACTGTAGGGAGAAGAGCGAGAAGGTCACTGGAGTTCACTAAAGCAAGAAGATCTACACAGCATGAAGGAACAGCCGCAAAAAGTAGGAAAGAAAATACAGCACACCGCGAGAAACCTGGTGAGTCACGATCCCAGGCAGGGGGAAAGCGGCAGAGGCTCAACCACCCCAGGGAAAACAGAGGCGGCTGGAAGGATAGGCGCCCACACCAACAGGGGCACCAGTCCCCTGGAAGGCAGGAGCCCCCAGAGGAGGCTACTGGACTGATCATTGGGTGCATTATCCCTGCAGAAGTGGAGGAAAAGCTGGGGAGATTTCCCAGAGGCTTGCCTACCCGCTGCTCAGCGGCTCTGGGAGAGTGCAGAGGGAACAGGAGCAGCACTGTGGGACAGGGGCTCAGAGATCCCCATATCGGCTCCGAGCTGTGGACTGGCTGCGGGAGAGTCAGTGGATCCTGTTGCTGGACTCGCCCTGAGCCCCAGAGGCTGGGCAACGCTCGACAGGGCCTCACGTCCTGGGCAGAGGAGCGGACTAGTGGGGGCACGTCTCACCTAAAGGGCTCTGTGCCTCTCAGAGATCTGCTTCCATCCTTGAGAGAGTGCAGCTGAGGAAGTGGCTTCTTCAGGGCGGAGTCCCTAGCTGGGCTCAGCTAGAGAGGCCAGACCAGAGCGGGCTCAGCTGAACTGGCCCGACAGGTTTTCCCAGCAGGAGCCCGCTCGGAAAGACCTGCCTGTGGTGTTGCAGCCCTCGGCGGAGCAGCGCTTCCTAGTTTGGCACTGGGGCCGCGGAGATCTCCAGCCCAGCACAGGCCGGGGTTGGGGATTTTAGGCTCCGAGCAGCAGGAGCCCTTGCTGTGCTAACCTCAAGCCCTGAAGGAGAGTCTCGGCTCAGCACTGAGGCAGAGACCCCCGCTGTATTAGCCTTGTGACCCAAAGCCCAGGCGCGGCTCGGCAGAGTGAATCTGTAGGGAACTGCCTTTGAGAGGGAGCCACAGGGGAAGGGGCCTGGCACTAGGGCTGGCCCACAAAGCCTCCTGACCCAACTCGGGGCTGTGATCTACAGACCCTGAAAGCAGCTGGTGACTCAGGCAGTAAGCCCTGCTGGGCTCAGCCGGAGACCCCAAACCAGAGCTGGCTCAGCTGAATCACCGCTAAAATCTCAAAACAACAAGAAGTAAAAACACAATGAGGAGAAGTATCAGAAAAAGCAATGACCCAGAGGAAAGATCAAGCACTCCCTCCCAATACAACCAAAAACTAATCCCAATATCTGAGATGCAAGATGAAGACATAGAGGAACTATCAGATAAGGACTTTAAGAAGCTAATGATGAAATTCGTCAGAGAGAGTGAAAAGCGCTGGGAAGAGTCTAAGGCATTCGAAAACCATATCACTGCAGAAATAAATCAAGTCAAAAAGGGAATCCTTGATATAGAGAACAAAATTGAAAGCCTAACCAACAGAATGAACACAGCAGAAGACAGAATATCAGAATTGGAAGACAATCAGAATGAAAGGCAGCAGCTCATCAAACAGTTGGAGACAAATCTAGAGAAAGCCAATAGGTCCATACAGGAAATGAAAGACAACCTCAAAAAATCAAATATTAGAATAATAGGCCTTCCCGAAGGAGTGGAAAAGGAGACAGGCTTGCAACGAGTGCTCAATGAGATAATACAGGAGAACTTCCAGAATACTGGAAATATAAATCTAGCACAAATCCAGGAAGGACAAAGAACCCCCAGTAGATACGACCCAAACAAATCGTCTCCCAGACATGTGGTCCTCAAGCTACCTTCAAGTGAATACAAGGAAACCATTCTAAGACAAGTAAGAAAAAAGGATAAGATTACTTTCAGGGGAAGGGAAATCAGGATCACAACCGACCTATCAGAAGAAACGCTCCAAGCAAAGAGAGAATGGGGTAAAACCTATCAAATCCTGAAACAAAACAACTGCCAACCAAGAATAATGTACCCAGCAAAGCTCTCATTTATATTTGAGAATGAAATCAAATACTTCAACAGTAAAGAGAAACTCGAAGAATACATCAACACGAAACCAGCTCTGGAAAATCTCCTCAGGAAGGTGCTAAACCCAGAAAGAAAAAATACAAACCAAAATCAAAGATGGCAAATGGGAAGACCTCCCCACTAAAATCCATACAAGAAAAGTCAACCAATCAAAAACTCTAATAGTCGCAAATACACACTTGCACACTTACACTCATGGCAGCCCAAAACCAATTCCTCTCAATATTATCTCTAAACACAAATGGCTTAAACTCACCAATCAAAAGGCATAGATTAACGGAATGGATCATCAAACAGCACCCAACTATATGTTGCCTACAAGAGACACATCTAACCAGAAAATCCGGTAAGAAATTTAAAGTGAAAGGATGGAAAAAGACATTTCATGCCAATGGACGAGAAAAAAAGGCTGGTGTAGCTGTTCTAATCTCAGATGACCTAGACTTCAAGCTGACAGACATCAAAAAGGACAGAGAAGGACATTATATATTGGTGAAGGGACTGATCCATCAAGAAGTAATTACAATCGTGAACATATATGCACCTAATTCCAATGCGCCTAGCTTCGTGAAGCAACTACTTACAGACTTAAGGGGAGACATAGATATGCACACAATAATAGTGGGCGATCTTAACACCCCGCTAACAACTATAGACAGATCAACAAAACAAAAACTCAACAAAGAAACAACAGAGCTCGTACAAACATTAGAACAACTGGACTTGGTAGACATTTATAGAATTTTTTATCCTAAGACCACAGATTATACATTTTTTTCAACAGTACATGGCACCTTCTCCAGGATCGACCACATGATAGGACACAAAGCAAATCTAAATAACTTCAAAAAGATAGAAATCATACCATGTACCCTCTCAGACCACCACGGAATGAAACTGGATATCAGCAATTCAAAATGCCCAAGGAAATATAGAAACTCTTGGAGGTTGAACAATATGCTATTGAACGAACAATGGGTCAGGGAAGAAATTAAAGATGAGATCAAAAAATTTATGGAAACCAATGAAAACTCTGATACAACATTCCAAAACTTGTGGGACACTGCCAAAGCAGTGCTACGGGGTAAACTCATCTCAATTGGAGCTCATGTCAAGGCCCAAGAGAGGCGCCAAATACAGGAACTAACCACACACCTCCAGGAATTGGAAAAGCAGCAGCAGATGAGCCCCACACACAACAGGAAACAAGAAATCATCAAAACAAGGGAGGAAATCAACCAGATAGAAATAAAAAAAACCATACACAAAATCAACAAATCAAAAAGCTGTTTTTTTGAAAAGATAAACAAAATAGACACCCCACTGGCCCGACTGACAAAGAAAAAACAAGAGAAAGCAAGAATTAACAGCATCAAAGATGAAAAAGGCAACATAACAACAGACATTACAACCATTAAGAACATAATCAGAAATTACTACAAAGCACTGTACTCCAACAAATCAGAAGACCACCAAGAAATGGAAAAGTTCTTAGACTCACACAACCTGCCAAAACTTAGCCCAGAGGCAACAATCAACCTGAACAAACCCATAACTGAAGCAGAGATTGAATCAGTGATTAAAGACCTCCCAACAAAGAAAAGCCCAGGCCCAGACGGCTTCACTACAGAATTCTACAAAACATTCCGAACAGAACTAACCCCAATCCTCTACAAACTCTTCAAAACAATAGAAAAGGAAGCAACCCTTCCAAACTCATTCTATGAAGCCAACATTACCTTAATCCCAAAACCGGGCAGAGATCCCACAGAGAAGGAAAACTACAGACCTATCTCTTTGATGAACATTGATGCTAAGATTCTCAACAAAATCCTAGCCAACAGAATTCAAAAACACATCAGACAGATCACTCATCCAGATCAAGTAGGATTCATCCCTGGAATGCAGGGATGGTTCAACATTCGCAAATCCATAAATGTGATACACCACATCCAAAAACTGAAAAACAAGAATCACATGATAGTATCAATAGATGCAGAAAAAGCTTTCGACAAAATCCAGCACAACTTCCTGCTAAAGACCCTAACCAAGGTAGGCATAGATGGAAAAATCCACAACATAATCAAAGCAATATATGAAAAACCCAATGCCAGCATCATACTGAATGGAGAAAAACTGGAACCCTTCCCACTGAGATCTGGAACAAGACAGGGATGTCTGCTTTCTCCGCTGCTATTCAACATAGTTCTAGAGGTACTCGCTGAGGCCATAAGACAAGAAAAAGAAATCAAAGGAATCCAAATGGGAAATGAAGAAGTCAAGCTTTCACTATATGCAGATGACATGATTCTTTATATGGAAGAGCCAAAAGGCTCAACACAGAGACTACTAGAACTTATACGAGAGTTCGGTAGAGTGGCAGGGTACAAAATTAATGAACAAAAATCAACAGCCATAGTGTATGCTAACAGCCCCAAGTTGGAAAAAGATCTAACCAGCAAGATACCATTCAAAGTAACAAAGGAAAGCATGAAGTATCTGGGAATTAACCTAACCAAAAATGTTGGAGACCTATTTGAGGAAAACTACAAACTACTTAAAAAAGAAATTGAACAAGATCTAGAAAGATGGAGTAACATCCCATGCTCCTGGATAGGTAAAATCAATATCATTAAAATGTCTATACTGCCAAAGGCAATATATACATTCAACGCAATCCCAATCAAATTGCCCAAAACATTCTTCACAGATCTGGAAACAATGATTCAAAGGTTCATCTGGAAACACAAAAAACCACGAATAGCTAGAACCATTCTCAAGAACAGGAAGTTAGCAGGGGGAATCACAGTCCCAGACCTCTGGACATACTATAGGGCAGTGGTTATCAAAACAGCCTGGTACTGGCAAAAAAACAGAGAAGAAGATCAATGGAGCAGAATAGAAACACCTGATGGGAACCCACACAAATACAGCCAAATAATCTTTGACAAAAAGACAAACGACAATCCAGGCAAATGGGAAGGTCTGTTCAATAAATGCTGTTGGGACAACTGGTTGATAGCCTGCAGAAACAAAAAGATAGACCCACATATCTCACCATATACTAAGATCAAATCCAAATGGATAAAAGATTTAAACCTACATCCAGAAACCTTCAAACTTTTGGAAGAAAATGTTGGAAACACACTGGAACACTTAGGGGTAGGCCCTCACTTCCTAAAAAAGACTCCAAATGCAGTAGAAATCAAGAACAAAATAAACAATTGGGACCTCATCAAACTAAGAAGCTTCTGTACAGCTAGAGAAACAATCAACAAAGTAAAAAGGCAACCCACAGAATGGGAGAAGATCTTCGCACACGACTTAGGTGATAGAGGGCTGATCTCCAGAATATACAAAGAGCTACAAAACAACCAAAATGTCAAAACAAACAAGCCACTCAAGAAATGGGCACGGGAAATGGGCAAACACTTCACAAAGGAACAAACCCAAATGGCAAATAAACATATGAAAAAATGCTCAAGTTCCCTGGCAATAAGGGAAATCCAAATTAAAACATCAATGAGGTACCACCTAACGCCAGTAAGACTGGCCCACATGAATAAAAGCACCAACAACACTTGTTGGCGAGGTTGCGGGGAAAAGGGAACCCTACTCCACTGCTGGTGGGGCTGCAGGCTGGTACAGCCTCTATGGAAATCAGTATGGAGAACATTCAAACAACTCAAATTCAACATACCGTATGATCCAGCAATAGCACTCCTAGGAATATATCCAGAACACTTGTTTTATGAGAAACCAACATGCACTCCTATGTTCATAGCAGCACAAGCAGTAATTGCAAAAACATGGAAGCAGCCAAAATGCCCATCAACAGAGGATTGGATAAGAAAGCTATGGTTCATCTACTCCATGGAATACTACTCAGCTATTAAAAAAAACAAAATGCAGTTCTTTGTGGCCAAATGGGCCAAACTGGAAACCATAATGCTAAGGGAAATGAGCCAATCCCAAAAGGTTAAATACCACATGTTTGCCTTAATTTAAGATGATATGATGTTATGTATAACAAGTTATGTGATGAATGTTATATGTTGTGTATAAACTAAAATTGAAATGTCAATGAGGTGGTCACAGAAGGTGGATAAGAAATCGCATTTACTTTTACCATATTGGTTACTCATTACTATGTCAATTAATTCCATAATGATGTAAATTTTTGCTGATGGTATGTTGGAGCTTTTAATTGATCGGGATGATACTCTGCTGGCTCTGTCTTCAGACCAGAAAGGGTATACCTAAGAAGCCGTTGAACTTGACTAGACAATAAGATGCTGGACTCTATGTTTGGTATATGCTTGCAATGGGGGAATCTCAACTGAACTTGAACTGTGGTTATGCAACAAGGTGGAGGAATCCACCATGGTGGGAGGGTTTGGGGAGGGGTGGGGAGAATCCCAGTACCTATGAAACTGTGTCACATAATACAATGTAATTAATGAATTTAAAATAAAATTAAAAAAAAAAAAAAAAGAGTCAGTTGAGATTTTTCTAGCAACTGGAGTTCGAGGGTGTAAAAGTGGAAACTGCTACCAGTCATGCGAGAAAAGTAGGTCTGCAAAGAGGATTGAGTGAAGATACTTTAAGACTCTACTTGCAGTTGTTCAGAAAGCCTATATGCTTTTTGTTTTGCAATTAGCGATAATCATGCCTCAGATCAATCTCATTGCTATGATACTGCCATGTTGCCACTGCGCAAAGCTGCCTCTGTGCTTCTTAGTACTTCCTCCTCACACTGTAGCACACATGTCATAGATTGTAAGAGGCAATACATTTGAAGTTGAGTCAGGTTTCTCTGGAATAACCCATGGTGTGTCACCTGTAATCCTGCAAGTCTGACATCAGAATGGACAGAGAAATATTTGTCTCAAAGTTTGCCCCCAAGTGGTGATTTAATGCTCTTGGGTCGTACAAGATCCTGCTTCAACACCAGAGTCTTCTCTGAAATATTTAATCAATGGAAACTATTACAGATGCGATTTGTGCCCACCCACATACCTTCAGCCCCCACACCCCTCCTGGATCACTTGCCCTAACACAGTCCTCTGTCCTAAGGGCTTTCTCTGACTGTTGGTATAATTTCCTTGCTGTAAAAATCACCATTCTTATTTACGTTTTTATTTACTTGTGTGGGAGGCTGAGAAACAACAAGGAAAAGGAGATCCACAGAGAGTGTGTGCACTTAAGCTCCTATCTGCTGGTTCACTCCCCACTGCCTGCTATCGCTGGGACAGGCAGGGGCTGGAACAAGGAGCTGGGAATGCAGTCAGGACTCCCATGCAGGTGGCAGACCTACTGCACGGATATCAGCACCTACTCCCAGAGTCTGTGTTAGCAGGAAGCAGGGTCAGGAGCCATTTTGGGGAACCGAACCAGATAACCTAATGTGGGAAGTGGGTACCTTAAGTGTGAGGCTAAATGCCTCATCCCCAAATCACCTACACAGAAGTATGGTCTTTGAGCTTGAAAAATATAATTATAAATGGTACCAAATTTTTATCACTACATCCTCACCCCCAAATCTCCTGGCACCTCTTCATCATGAACCTTCCCCTCCACTTCCTTCCTCTGGTAACCACTGGTCAGTTGTCTGTCCTCATTCCAGAATGTCACATAAATGCATACACTGGGATATCTTACCAAGCCTGGCTCCTTTTCCTACATCTGGGATTCACCACACTGTTGAGCACTTCCAATTCCAGCTTCCTGCTACAGTGAACCCTGGGAGTCAGTGGTGATGACTCAGGTAGTTGGATCCAGGACACCCACACAGGAGACCTCAATGGAGTTCCTGGCTCCTGGTTTCATCCCAGCTCAGTTTCAGTGGTCCAGTGGTTTTGGGTCTTTGGGGAGTGAACCAGTGGATGAGAGATCTCTCTCTCTCCCTCTCTCTCTTTTCCTCCCTTCCTGCCTCCCTGACTCTCTGCTTCCAAATAATACAAATCAGTGGCTGGCATTGTGGCATAGCAAGTGAAGCTGCTGTATATGTTACTGGCATCCCAAATGGGTACTGATTCAAGACTCAGATGCTCTACTTCCAATCCAACTCCCTGCTAGCAGTCTGGGAAAAGAAGTGGAACACAGATCAAGTGCTTAGGCCCCTGCCACCTACATGTAAGACCCTAAAAAGCTCCTGGCTCTTGGTTTCAGCCTGGCCCAGCCCTGGCTATCTGGGAAGTGAACCAATGAATGGAAGACCTATCTCTCTGTCTCTCTCCCCCTGCATCTCTTTTAATTATTTATATATATAAGAACTTTGTAAAAAGAACAAATAAAAATAAACTTCAGAAAAGTAGAAATGAAAGTAATGATAGATTACATCCCATAGAATAAAGTGAAAATCCATTAATCCATGCCCATATAAGTAAGTGATTGAACACGTGGAAAGAAGACAAAACTACTCCTCCGAGTTGAATGTAAATCAGCAAGCATAAAAGGAGGTGTGGAATTAGAAAACTGCCACTTCTATCATTATTATAAAAATTAATTCAAGCATGAAATTAAAACTAATTTAGGCTGATATTAAAACTAAAAGGCTTCAGGACCCAGCGGCATGGCCTAGCAGCTAAAGTCCTTGCCTTCCAAGCACTGGGATCCCTTATGGGCGCCGGTTCTAATACTGGCAGCTCCACTTCCCATCCTGCTCCCTGCTTGTGGCCTGGGAAAGCAGTCAAGGACCCTGTACCTGTGTGGGAGACCCAGAAGAGGTTCCTGGCTCCTGGCTTCGAATCAGCGCAGCACCGGCTGCTGCGCTCACTTGGGGAGTGAATCATCGGACGGAAGATCTTCCTCTCTGTCTCTCCTCCTCTCTCTATATGTGACTTTGTAATAAAATAAAAAATCTTAAAAAAAAAAAAAACTAAAAGGCTTCAGATGGAATGATGGGACCAGCATTGTAACACCACTACCTGTGACACCAGCATCCTATATGGGTGCCAATTTGTCTCCCAGTTGTGCCACTTCTGATCCAGCTCCTTGCTAAAGGCCTGGGGGAAAACGTGGCAGACAACGAAGTACTTGGGCTCCTGTCATTCATATAGGGGACCTGGATGAAGTTCCTGGTTCCTGGCTTCAGCCTGGCTCAGCTCTGGTATTGTGGGAGTAAGCCAGCAGCTGAAGAATATCTTTCTCTCTCCGTGTTTCTTTCTTTTTTTCTCTCTGCCTCTTCTTTGTGGCGCCAATCAAAGAAAATTCTTTACCTCAAACTAAAGGAAAAAAAAGACAAATATGACTGTGAAAGCCCACCATTAGTTACCTAGGACTTTCATGAAAATATTGCAACAAATAAAATGTTAATTAGCAAACATGGAAATGTGTCTATCAGAAAAACAGGCCAACACATTCAGCATGATTACTGTCATAATTTCACAAATAACTGTCTGATGAACAATTAGAGTTCAAGTAAATAAAATCACACACAGGATACAATCCAATGAAAAATATAACACCACGGGCCTAGAGCCAGGGAATATTCTCGGAATTGGTTTCAGTATCTATATTTAACCACCTGGAACTTTTTCTTTTATTTTTTTAAGAATCATCGTAGTCAACCTTTTCACATAAAGGCTACCCCTTTTAACTAGAGGTCTGTATTCCATCCTACAGAAGGAAGAAAGCACACTGGGTCCTTGGCTGAGTTCATCTCGAGAGAAGCAGATTCTATTTTAGCTCTGCCTAGCACACACACTGCTTATGGCATATCCATTGCATGTGCTACGTCATGTGCGGATACACACCAATTAGGGAGCAAGTTACAGACAGACGTCAATGTGTGCTGCTGCGAAAATAAATACATGTGAAGCCTCTCAGAGGCCCGACAGTAACTCTGAGCAGAGAGTGACCAGAGGAAAGCATGTCATAGCTGATGTATGTGGCAGGACTCAGACTCAACATGAATGTCCTATCTTTAAATTTTCTGCAGTTTCTAGGACACTGGGCTTATTCAAAAGAATCACAAATCACCATAAAGTAGTAACCCAGTGATCTCAAACCATTGCTTATATCTTTTCATGTCTGGGTCAAAAACTCATTCATTCATAGTAGCTAGTGTAAATTATTCATACATAACTGGTTTCTTTTTTTTTTAAAGATTTACTTATTTTTATTACAAAGTCAGATATACAGAGAGGGAGAGGCAGAGAGGAAGATCCTCTGTCCGATGATTCACTCCCCAAGTGACAGCAATGACCGGTGCTGCGCTGATCCGTAGCTGGGAACCAGGAACCTCTTCCAGGTCTCCCACGCGGGTTCAGGGTCCCAAAGTGTTTTGCCATCCTTGACTGCTTTCCGCGGCCACAACAAGGAGCTGGATGGGAAGTGGAGCCGCCGGAATTAGAACCCGTGCCCACATGGGATCCCGGGGCGTGCAAGGCGAGGACTTTAGCTGCTAGGCCACGCTGCTGGGCCCCATAACTGGTTTCTAAAACATTTGTTAGGAGCGTCAATGGGTGCTTCAAGTGTCTGTGCATAAACAGGTACATATATCTTCTTCTACAACACACACACACATCCCACCCCTTCTAGTCTAACATTAAAGACACAGGGAAAACGTATGAATTCAGACCGGGTCGGGGTCAGATCTGTGATATCTGCCCTGAGTATCTTGGATCAGGTGGAAGCTAAGTTCCAGATAGCTTCAGGAAGAAACACACACACACACACACACACAACTTTCCAAAGACTGCTTCCTAGACCACTTAACTGATGGAGCATCAAACATGAAAGACAATCCAGTGGGTCTGCATCACTGCTGCGAATCATCTGGCCCTGTCTGGCCGTTAACAACTGCCACGTGTTTAAATATGGCAGGAATAGATGAAATGGGAGCGTTAGGGAAGGTTGGGTCACCATTTGGTTCTTCCAGCGACATTCATCTGTTTGTTCTCATTTTTGTTTAAAGGTGGTGAAGTAAAGATGTGGATTGGGGAGCATTGTTTATTCAAGAGTGAGTTATCCCATAAATATTTATCAATGACACACCACACATGCAATCAAGTGGATGGATCATTTTTTTATGTTACCCATGAGAGAATGAAGTAAGTTTTGTCTGACATACCCTTCAGCGGCAATACCAGGCATACCTGAGCAGACTCAAAACCACAAATATTAGTTTTAGATCACTTTGTTTAGATGAACTGGAGCACTTTCTGAAGTATTCATGTCAAATGCTAAGGATAGAATTGTCTAAGTTAGGTCAGAATAAAATCAAACAGAGTTATGAGTGTTTAAAGATGCTGCAGAGGTTTTAGACTTGAACAAAGAGTAAAAAGATGGGGCAATGAGGTAGACAAATGGTTTCTAGAACCGGAAGAAGACGGGATGGGTGGTTAGGGTCAAACAAGCTAGGAAACGGAAGTCTGCGGAGAACACCACTACTGGTTTCTCCCAGAGGCTGTTACACCTGCTCATAGAAGCCCCCTCCTGTCACCCAGGGCAAAGGCACCAAAAGCTCCCTCTCCTAGCAATCTGGCACTGGCAAAGAAGAAATGATGCATTCCACAAGAAACATCTGGTGAAGACTTTCTTCCCCATTGAGAGAGATTTTGCTGGTCCCAGCACAACAGCCTAGTAGCTATAGTCCTTGTCTTGCATGCACCACAATCCCATTTTTTTTTTTTTGTCCCAGATGCTCCACTTCCCTTCCAGCTCCCTGCTTGTGGCCTGGGAAAGCATTAGAAGATGGCCCAAAGCCTTGGGACACTGCATCCACGTGGGAGACCTGGAAGAAGCTCCTGGCTCCTGGCTTCGGATCAGCTCAGCTCCGGCCATTGTGGCCACTTGGGCAGTGAACCAGGGGATGGAAGATCTTTTTCTCTGTCTCTCTCTCCGTAAATCTGACTTTCCAAGAAAAATAAATAAATCTTTAAAAAGAGAGAGAGAGAAAGAGAGACCGCTTACCTTTTCCAGGACACTGACCAGAACTGTGTGAGGATGGGATGCTTGGACCTACTGCAGCTCTCTTGGGACCATGAGGTAACGTGTCACAGGGCCAGGAGAAGAGGGACCACATGCTTTAAGAATTGGAATGGCACATGGGGAATCAGCCCAGGCGCCATTCATCTTATTCTGTGTAAATTTATAGGATTTCTCTTGTTAAGGCTACATTGGTCCAGTTTTCTTTATTTATTTGCATCTGAGAGTCTTTTTTTAATTATTATTTTATTTTATTTGGGTGCATCTGAAAGTCCTCTAATGTGTATGTTATTATTACCTCTGGATAAAGTCCAAGCTACTTCCTTTAAATTCCTGAGGCCTTTAACCTCCCAGCAGAATGAGCCCTCATTGTAGCTCTCTTCACTTTTGCATTTTGCACTGTTATTATATTCATTTCATCAGCCAAAAGGACCCTCTCTTTCCCACTCCTGCCACACCTATGTTAACCAGCAACTATTGTCTATCCTGTAGGATTCTTGAGTGTCACTCCTTCTGTCTATTGATCTCCCAGTGTGTGTGTGTGTGTGTGTGTATGTGTGTATGGAGAGAGAGAGAGAGAGAGAGAGAGAGAGAGAGAGAGAGAGAGAAAGAGAGAGAGAGAGAGAACACTTTTGAAGTCCCTTACATTTTGAACCTGCCTGGTTATAACATATAACTTGCTCACCATTTGGGTAGCTTTGGGAAATAAGCTCTGCATCTTTCTTGCTTATTATTATATTCCTTTTTTTCACCAAAGGTTTACTTATTTATTATTGGAAAGTCAGACATATAGAGAGGAGAGATAGGAAAATCTTACATCCACTGGCTGCTCTTCTGTCCACTGGTGCACTCCACAAGTGGCTACAACAGCCAAAATTGAGCTGATCTGAACCAAGCAGTCAGGAGCTTCTTCTGGATCCCCAACACGGTGCAGGCTCCCAAGGCTCTGGGCCATTCTCGACTGCTTTCCCAAGCCACAAGCAGGGAGGTGGAGGGGAAGTGGAGCAGCAGTCAGGATACAAACTGGTGCCCATGTGGGATTTGGGTGCATGTAAGGCAAAGATTTAGCCGCTAGACTATGGTGCCAGACCCTAGTATTATACTGTAAGAACCTACTGTGGTAGTTAGCAGTCTGATCTGTGGAACACATGAATGAGTTGTGAGATATTGGGAGCAAAATCATTTCAAAGATTAATTCTTGGGGCCACAGTTGTTCCACAGCAGATTAAATCGCCTTCTGTGATACTGGCATTCCATATAAGCACCGGTCAGGCCTGGCTCCTCTACTTGCACTCCAGATCCCTATTAATCTACCTGAAAATGCACAAAGGCTTGGGGCCCTGCCATCTGTGTGGGCAATCTAGATGAAGTTTCTGGCACCTGACATCAGCCTGGCCCAGGGCTGGCTGTTTTGAGCATCTGGGAGAAGAGGATGGAAGATCTCTATATGTGTAACACTGACTGCCACATAAAAAAGTGAATATTTTGGAGGACTCGCAAGATGGCCGACATAGGAGGAAGACTGTGAGAGAGCTCACAGACAGAGAGGGCTAGAACGCGACAAAAGTGTAAGTGGAGCAGCATAGAACCACAGGGAGAAGAACGTGAAGTTCCCTGGACAGTGTGGAGCCAAAAAAATCCACACAACTCGGAAGAGCAACCAGGGAAAAACAAAGCAAAGGACAGGGAAGACGACTTTCCGCTCCTGACCTGCTGAGTCACCTCTGAGTGCAGACGCTGAAAGCCGCCGACCCACCCAAAGACCGACCCGCAGACGCTGTGGCCGTGAGGACCGGCGGTGATCGGGACCCGCTGGCATCTGCTCACCCTGGTCACCAGGACTAGCCAGGACCTGCCCCGCTGCGGACACCAGGACCCTGAATCACCGGGACCCACCGGCATCTGCCCACCCTGGTCGCCAACCCCCGGGACCTGCACCAGCCGCAGCCTCCAGGCTCCATCACGACCTGCGGAGACCAGCAACGGACGCAGCAGTCGGGAGACACACCGGCGGCCAGGATTCCCACCAGAGGAAGAGGCAGACTGCAAGAACCTGACGTTTGAGTGAGTTGGGTGGGGACAGTGGTGGGTTGGAGGCTTCGGGAGTTGGCCCCCCAGGGGCACGGACAGAGCCTGAACACAGGGCGAGTGCCTTGAAACTGCCAAAACTGTGTCTGGGAGAAAGGCAAAAGGCACACTGGATACTCCCCTGTGCCTTTGCGGTCTGGCACTCAGCTGGGCGGTGCTATCCCACAGGAACCCAAGCACGCCTCTGGGCTGGGCAGTTCCCTGCTAGCGCAGGGGCGGTCGGTCCCCTGCAAGTGCTGGGGTGGGCGGGCCTGCGCAGGAGGCGTTTCCAGAGAGCACCTGGAACACCCCACGCCCTATAGTCCCTTGCTCCGAGCCCTGTGATCCAGTGCACAGGGGGCGCGCACAGAGAGTGCCTTCACTCCCCCACGCCCTGTGGTAGCATACCTGTAGGGGACGAGCTGAGAGTGCGCTTTGAATCCTCTGGGCCCTGGAAGTGGCGCCCTGAGGTCCAGTGTTCTGGAGACGCACCAAAAGTGCCTTGAAAATTCCCACACCCTGCTACTCCACGCCTGCAGACTCCGATCTCTACAGGATAGTGCTTGGAGACCCCTCAGCACACTGGTGCCTAGGTCTCTCAAAAAAGAAACACTAACACAATGGGAAGAAATACCAGAAAAGGTAATGATCCAGATGAGAGTGCCAACACCCTACCAATAAAGGATCGAAAGCCAATGTCTATTTAGGAGATACGAGATGAAGACATAGAAGATCTACCAGACAAGGAATTCAAAAAAATAATGTTAAAATATGTCAGAGACAATGAGAAGAATTGGGAGGACTTCAAGGAATTCAAGAACCACATAGCCTCAGAAATACAACAAATGAAAAGTAAAATCCTTGACTTAGAGCACAAAATTGAAGGCCTAACCAACAGAACAAATACAGCAGAAGAGAGGATCTCTGAAACGGAAGACACACAAAACGAACACACCCAGTTCATTAAACAGCTGGAGACAAGTCTGAACAAAGCCAATAAGACCATACAAGAAATGAAAGACAACCTCAGAAAATCAAATATTAGGATTATTGGCCTTCCTGAAGGAGCGGAAAAAGAATCAGGAATGCAAATGGTGCTCGACGAAATTATACAGGAAAACTTTCAAAACACTTGGAACATGAATCCAGCTCAAATCCAGGACGGTCAGAGGACTCCCAGCAGATATGACCCAAAGCGATCTTCACCCAGACATATGGTGCTCAAGTTCCACTCCAACGAAGACAAAGAAAGAATCCTGAGACAAGTACGAAGCAGAGAAAAGATCACATACCGGGGAAAACCAATCAGGATCAAGGCTGACTTTTCTGAAGAGACCTTACAAGCAAGAAGAGAATGGACAAAGATCTTCCAAATCCTGAATCAGAACAACTGTCAACCAAGACTATTGTACCCAGCAAAGATCTCATTCGTATTTGAGAATGAAATCAAATACTTCCACAGCAAAGAGAAATTAGAAGAATATGCCAGCACAAAACCAGCTCTACAAAATCTCCTTAGAAATGCACTAATTCCAGAAAAAAAGGAGGTGAATCATAAGCAAAGATGGCAAACAGGAAGGTCTCCCCACTAAAGTCCACACAAGGAAGGGCAATAACACAGATATCAACACCCACAAAAAACAAGTATGACAGGGCAAAATCACAACCTCTCAATTTTAACTCTCAACACAAATGGCCTGAACTCACCAGTCAAAAGGCATAGATTAACAGAATGGATTATCAAACAGCACCCAACTATCTGTGGCCTACAAGAGACACATCTAACCAGAAGAGATTCGAAGAAGCTGAAAGTGAAAGGTTGGAAACAGATATTTCATGCCAATGGACGAGAAAAAAAGGCTGGGGTAGCTGTCTTAATTTCAGATGATGTGGACTTCAATCTGACACACATCAAAAAGGACAGGGAAGGACATTATATATTGGTGAAGGGACTGATCCATCAGGAAGTAATTACCATTGTGAACATATATGCACCAAATTCAAACGCACCTAGCTACGTGAAGCAATTACTCACGGACTTAAGGGGAGACATAGATATGCACACAATAATAGTGGGTGATCTTAACACCCCACTAACAACTATAGACAGATCAACAAAACAAAAACTCAACAAAGAAACAACAGAACTCATACAAACAATAGAACAACTGGACTTGGTTGACATTTATAGAATTTTTTACCCTAAGGCCACAGATTATACATTTTTTTCAGCAGTGCATGGCACCTTCTCCAGGATCGACCACATGATAGGACACAAAGCAAATCTAAATAACTTCAAAAAGATAGAAATCATACCATGTACCCTCTCAGACCACCACGGAATGAAGCTGGAAATCAGCAATTCAAAATGCCCCAGGAAATACAGAAACTCTTGGAGGCTGAACAATATGCTACTAAACGAACAATGGATCAGAGAAGAAATTAAAGATGAGATCAAAAAATTTATGGAAACCAATGAAAACTCTGACACAACATTCCAAAATTTGTGGGACACTGCCAAAGCAGTGCTACGGGGTAAACTCATCGCAATTGGAGCTCATGTCAAGGCCCAAGAGAGGCGCCAAATACAGGAACTAAACACACACCTCCAGGAACTGGAAAAACAACAGCAGAAGAGCCCCACACACAATAGGAAACAAGAAATCATCAAAACAAGGGAGGAAATCAACCAGATAGAAATAAAAAAAACCATACACAAAATCAACAAATCAAAAAGCTGTTTTTTTGAGAAGATAAACAAGATAGACACTCCACTGGCCCGACTGACAAAGAAAATACAAGAGAAGGCAAGAATTACCAGCATCAAAGATGAAAAAGGCAACATAACAACAGACACCGCATCCATTAAGGCCATAATTAGAAATTACTACAAAGCACTGTACTCCAACAAATCAGAAGATCACCAAGAAATGGAAAAGTTCTTAGACTTCTACCACTTGCCAAAACTTAGCCCAGAGGCAACAAACGACCTGAACAAACCCATAACTGAAGTAGAGATTGAATCAGTGATCAAAGACCTCCCAACAAGGAAAAGCCCAGGCCCAGACGGCTTCACTACAGAATTCTACAAAACATTCCGAACAGAGCTGACCCCAATCCTCTACAAACTCTTCAAAACAATAGAAAAAGAGGCAACCCTTCCAAACTCATTCTATGAAGCCAACATTACCTTAATCCCAAAACCAGACAGAGAACTAACAGAGAAGGAAAACTACAGACCTATCTCTTTGATGAACATTGATGCTAAGATTCTCAACAAAATCCTAGCCAACAGAATTCAAAAACACATCAGACAGATCATTCATCCAGATCAAGTAGGATTCATCCCTGGAATGCAGGGATGGTTCAACATTCGAAAATCTATAAATGTGATACACCACATCCAAAAACTGAAAAACAAGAATCACATGATAGTATCAATAGATGCAGAAAAAGCTTTCGACAAAATCCAACATCACTTCCTACTAAAAACCCTAACCAAGGTAGGCATAGATGGAAAAATCCACAACATAATTAAAGCCATATATGAAAAACCCAACGCCAGCATCATACTGAATGGAGAAAAGCTGGAACCCTTCCCACTGAGATCTGGAACAAGACAGGGATGTCCACTTTCTCCACTACTATTCAACATAGTCCTAGAGGTACTCGCTGAGGCCATAAGACAAGAAAAAGAAATCAAAGGAATCCAAGTGGGAAACGAAGAAGTCAAGCTCTCACTATACGCAGATGATATGATTCTTTATGTAGAAGAGCCAAGAGACTCAATACAGAGACTGCTAGAACTTGTACGAGAGTTTGGTAGAGTGGCAGGGTACAAAATTAATGAACAAAAATCAACAGCCATAGTGTATGCGAACAGCCACAAGATGGAAAAAGACTTAACCAGCAAGATACCATTCAAAATAACAGAGAAAAGTATGAAATATCTGGGAATAAATCTAACCAAAAATGTAGAAGACTTATTTGAAGAAAACTACAAACTGCTTAAAAAAGAAATTGAACAAGACCTCAAAAGATGGAGTAACATCCCATGCTCCTGGATAGGTAAAATCAATATCATTAAAAGGTCTATACTGCCAAAAGCAACATATACATTCAACGCAATCCCAATCAAATTGCCCAAAACATTCTTCATGGAACTGGAAACAATGATCCAAAGGTTCATCTGGAAGCACAAAAAACCACGGATAGCTAGAACTATCCTGAAGAACAGGAAGTTAGCAGGGGGAATCACAGTTCCGGACCTCTGGACATACTATAGGGCAGTGGTTATCAAAACAGCGTGGTACTGGCACAAAGATAGAGAGGAAGATCAATGGAGCAGAATAGAAACGCCAGAAGGAAACCCACACAGATACAGCCAAATAATCTTTGACAAAAAGACAAACGACAATCCAGGCAAATGGGAAGGTCTGTTCAATAAATGCTGTTGGGACAACTGGTTGATAGCCTGCAGAAACAAAAAAATAGATCCACATCTCTCACCATACACTAAGATCAGATCTAAATGGATAACAGATCTAAACCTACATCCAGAAACCTTCAAACTTTTGGAAGAAAATGTTGGAAACACACTGGAACACTTAGGGGTAGGCCCTCACTTCCTAAAAAAGACTCCAGATGCAGTAGAAATCAAGACCAAAATAAACAATTGGGACCTCATCAAACTAAGAAGCTTCTGTACAGCTAGAGAAACAATCAACAAAGTAAAAAGGCAACCCACAGAATGGGAGAAGATCTTCGCACACGACTTAGGTGATAGAGGGCTAATATCCAGAATATACAAAGAGCTACAAAACAACCAAAATGTCAAAACAAGCAACCCACTCAAGAAATGGGCACGGGAAATGGGCAGACACTTCACAAAGGAACAAACCCAAATGGCAAATAAACATATGAAAAAATGCTCAAGTTCCCTGGCAATAAGGGAAATCCAAATTAAAACATCAATGAGGTACCACCTAACGCCAGTAAGACTGGCCCACATGAATAAAAGCACCAACGACACTGGTTGGCGAGGTTGCGGGGAAAAGGGAACCCTACTCCACTGCTGGTGGGGCTGCAGGCTGGTACAGCCTCTATGGAAATCAGTATGGAGAATATTCAAACAACTCAAATTCAACATACCGTATGATCCAGCAATAGCACTCCTAGGAATATATCCAGAACACTTGTTCTATGAGAAACTAACATGCACTCCTATGTTCATAGCAGCACAATCAGTAATTGCAAAAACATGGAAACAACCAAAATGCCCATCAACAGAGGATTGGATAAGAAAGCTATGGTTCATCTACTCCATGGAATACTACTCAGCTATTAAAAAAAACAAAATGCAGTTCTTTGTGGCCAAATGGGCCAAACTGGAAACCATAATGCTAAGGGAAATGAGCCAATCCCAAAAGGTTAAATACCACATGTTTGCCTTAATTTAAGATGATATGATGTTATGTATAACATGTTATGTTTTGAATGTTATATGTTGTGTATAAACTAAAATTGAAGTATAGGTGAGGTGGTCACAGAAGGTGGCTGGGAACCCGCATTTACTTTTAACATATTGGTTACTCATTACTATGTCAATTAATTCCATAATGATGTAAATTTTTGCTGATGGTATGTTGGAGCTTTCAATTGACTGGGATGATACTCTGCTGGCTCTGTCATCAGACCAGAGAGGGTATACCTAAGAAGCCGTTGAACTTGACGGGACAATAAGATGCTGGACTCTATGTTTGGTATACGCTTGCAATGGGGAAATCTCAACTGAACTTGAGCTGTGGTTATGCAACAAGGTGGAGGAATCCACCATGGTGGGAGGGTTTGGGGAGGGGTGGGGAGAACCCAAGTATCTATGTAACTGTGTCACATAATACAATGTAATTACTGAAGTTAAATAATAAACAATTTAAAAAAAGTGAATATTTTGGGAAAACATACATTGAAAAAGGTAAGGGTACAGCATCATGGCACAGTGGATCATGCTACCACCTGTGACTCTGACATCCTACACTGGAGCACAGGTTTGAGTTCTGACTGTTCCACTTCTAATCCAGCTCTCTCTGCTATTGCATCTGAAAAAGCGGTGGGTGATGGCCCAGGTCCTTTGGGCCCCTGCCACCCATTTGGGTGACCTGGATATGGAGAAGTAAACCAGTAGATGGAAGATACTTTCTCACTCTTCTGACTCGCTATCTCTTAGCTTTTAAAATAAATTAAAAAGAAAATAATAGATCTCCCAATAGAAAAGGAACTAAGACCTCATAGGTAATTTCCAAATGGTCATAAACTGAAGGAAACATGGTCAGCCCTGCTAAGAATGAAGAAATGTGAATTAAAAAGATGTTTTCTTTTCTAAGACTTTATTTATTTTTATTGGAAAGGCAGATTTATGGAGAGAAGAAGAGACAGAAAGATCTTTCATCTGCTGGTTCACTCCCCATGTGGTTGCAATGGCTAATGCTGAACTGATCCTTAGTCAGGAGCCAAGAACTTCTTCTGGGTCTCCCATGCAGGTGCAGGGTCCCAAGGCTTCAGGCCATCCCCCACTGCTTTTCCAGGCTAAAATCAGTGAGCTGGAAGGCAAATGGAGCAGCTGGGACATTAACTGGCACTTACATGGGTTGCTGGCACTTAAAGATGGAGGATTAGTCAGTTGAATCAATGCACCGGCCCTTAGGGATGAAGTTCTATCATGTTTTGCCAACAGACTGGCCAAAGGAGAATGATTTCTCCAGTGCTTGGAATGCTGTAATGAAACAGGTGTCCTCACACCCTGTTAGATCAACCTCCTGACCATAAATATCAGCACTTATTCCGTGACTGCCAGCTAGCTTAGTGATTTCTTCACACATGTTCTAGTGAAATAATCAGGTTGTTACAAAGATGTTTGTACAAAGATATTTATCACAGCATTACTTAGTATTTTAAAAACTGTAACAATCTAATTGTCCAGGAACACATACAGTGGACTCTTACAAAAAGATAAGTTTGGGGCCCAGTATGATGTCTTGATTGGCTAATTCTCTACCGTCAGACACTTGAATTGCATATGGGTACCAGTTCATGTCTTGCTGTTCCACTGCTCCATAGCTCCCTGACTGTGGCCTAGGAAAACAGCAGCTGATGACCCAAAGCCTTGGGACCCTGTACCTACATGGGAGATGTGGAGGAAGCTCCTAGCTCCGGGACAGTTGGCTCAGTTCTGCCCTTTGCAGCCATCTGGGGAGTAAATCAGCAGATGGGAGATCTTTCTCATCACTCCATAAATCTGCTTTTCCAATAAAAATAAATGAATCTTTGAAAAGAAAAAGATGAGGTTGGATAACTATCTAGATGCTGTCTTACAGATAAGTGTCCATAACATAGACCCTTATAATAATAATAGAAAAAGCATTAATAGAATATTAGCATATAATGATGCTATTAAAAAACATGATAGCAGAATGGGTGTTTGGCTCAACTAGCTAATCTTCCATCTTGCAGCTCTGGCATCCCATACGAGTGTCATTTCTTGTCTTTGTTGCTCCATTTCCCTTCCAGCTCCCTGTTCATGGCCTGGGAAAACAGTCAAGGATGTCCCAAAGCCTTGAGGCCCTGCACCCAAGTGGGAGACCCAGAAGAAGCTACTGGTTGCTGGGTTCAGATCAGTTCAGCTCTGGCTGTTGCAGCCACTTGGAGAGAGTGAGCCAGAGGATGCAAGATCTTTCTTTGCCTTTCCTTTTATCTGTAAAATCTTCCTTTCCAATAAAAATTAAAATAAGGCTTTAAAAAATATATGTTACTTAGGACACTTGCATCCTGCATTAGAACACCTGGGCCTGAAATCCAGCTCCATTTCCAATGCCAGCTTCTTGCTGATGCGCACCATGGGAGGCAGCAAGTAATGGCTCCAGTATTTGGGTCCCTGCCGCCTACATAGGAGACTTGGATTGAGTTCCCAGTGTCTAGCTTTATCCTGACCCAGCCAAGGCTGTCATAGGCAGTTAGCAAGAGAACCAGCAGATAAAAAATTCTCTCACTGCTGTCTGTCTCTGCCTTTCAAATAAAATGAAAACAAATACAAACGTTTTGAAGTTCACTGAAAATGGAATGTAAAGTGTTTTTTTTTTTTTTTAAAAAAAAAGTCTTTTTTTTAATTTGAAAGTCAGAATTACAGGGAGAGAAAGGAATGATATACCGAGAAAGAGAGCGGAGATAGGAGCCCAGCAAGGTAGTCTAACAGCTGAAGTCCTTGCCCTGCACATTCCAGGATCCTATATGGGTGCTGGTTCGTGTCCTGGCTGCCCTGCTTCCCATCTAGTTCCATGCTTGTGACCTGGGAGGGCCACAACTGAGGATGGCCCAATGACTTGGGACCTTGTACCCACATGGGAGACCTGGAAGAGGCTCCTGGCTTTGGATCCGTGCAACTCTGGCCATTGTGGCCACTTGTGGAGTGAATCATTGGACAGAAGATCTTCCTCTCTGTCTCTCCTCCTCTATATATATTTGACTTTCCAATAACTTTTTTTTTTAATCTAAAAAGAGACAGAGAGAGGGGAAGAGATAGAGGCTATGTTTACTGACTCATCCCTGTAAGGCTGTAACAGCCAGGCCAAAGGCAGCATATTGGGTCCTCCAATAGAGTAGCAGGAACAAAAACACTTGGGATGTTTGCTGCTTTTCTCAGGCCATTTGTAGCGAGCTGAATTGGAGGTGGAGCAGCTGTGAAATAAACCAGTGCCCATATGAGATGCCAGCAACACAGGCAGCAGCTTTGCCATCAGCATCACCATAGCCACCCTAAAAACCTATTCTTTAAAATATTTATTCATGGGCCCGGCTGCATGGCCTAGTGGCTAAAGTCCTCGCCTTGAATGCCCCAAGATCCCATATGGGCACCGGTTCTAATCCTGGCAGCTCCACTTCCCATCCAGCTCCCTGCTTGTGGCCTGGGAAAGCAGTCGAGGACGGCTCAATGCATTGGGACCCTGCACCCACGTGGGAGACCTGGAAGAAGTTCCAGGTTTCCGGCTTCGGATTGGCGCACACCAGCCCATTGCGGCTCACTTGGGGAGTGAATCATCGGACGGAAGATCTTCCTCTCTGTCTCTCCTCCTCTCTGTATATCTGGCTGTAATAAAATGAAAAAAAATATTTATTCATTTATTTGAAAGGCAGACTTATAGAGAGGAAGGGAAAAGCAGAGAAAGAGAGAGAGAGAGAGAGAGAGAGAGAGAGAGCTTCCATGAGTTGATTCACTCACTAAATGGCAGCTATGGCCAAGGTGGGCCCCAGCCAAAGCCAGGAGCCACGACTCCATATGAGTCTCCCACATGGCTGACAGGTACATTTGTACTTGGGCCATCATCTTCTGCTTCTCCAGATGCCTTAGCAGGGAGTTGGGTACAGGAAACAAAGCAACTAAGGCACAAATGGGTGCTCTGATGTGAGATGCTCAAATTGCCAAGTGGTGGCTTGATCTGCTACAACAGAAAATCAGGCCCTCAGCTGGGGTCTGTGATAGAGCGAGTTCATTGACAGCCATACACACATCTGTCACATTTTACGTGTCCTATGCTGACATAGAATATTTATCTTCTTAAAGTTTGTTTTTAGTTGAGAAGCAATTATGTACTTATCATGGACAACATACTTTTTTTTAAGATTTTATTTTTATTACAAAGTCAGATATACAGAGGAGGAGAGACAGAGAGGAAGATCTTCCATCCGATGTTTCACTCCCCAAGTGAGCCGCAATGGGCCGGTGCATGCCAATCCGATGCCGGGAACCAGGAACCTCTTTCAGGTCTCTCACGCGGGTGCAGGGTCCCAATGAATTGGGCCGTCCTCGACTGCTTTCCCAGGCCACAAGCAGGGAGCTGGATGGGAAGAGGAGCTGCCAGGATTAGAACCTGTGCCCATATGGGATCTTGGGGCATTCAAGGCGAGGACTTTACCCACTAGGCCACGCCGCCGGGCCCCATGGACAACATACTTTGGGGAAGCTATACAAGGTGGAGTGACTAAACCAAGATCATTAGTATACCTATTTCCTCAGATAGGTGTTGGTGATAAGCATGCTGACAAAAGTTAGTACCGGTGTTGTGGCAGTGGCTAGCAGCAGGTCTGGCTCAGGTCCTAGAGCTCTTCCCCTCCAGCTCCTTGTCAATCCTCCTGGGAAGCAGTGGGAGGTGGCCTGGGTATTTGGGTTGCTGCCACCCACATCCTGATTTTGCCCTGTTGTGGAGGTGGGGTGGAGACCAGAGCACTGAAGGTCTCATTGCCTTTCAAATAAATAAATCCAGGTTTTCTAAAAAGCCATATTGATATTTCTTTCCAAGGCAGATGCTGCTCTGCCTTGAAACCATGTGATCCTTTTGTGGGGAAGTTCCCTTTAGGTTTTTAGAATCTTCTCTAGTTGAGGGGGCCCACGAGGCACAGGCATATATCACATAAGGATGTTTTGGCCAACACAGAACAGCATATAGGATGATGGTTCCATAAGATTACGGCATCCAGCGACAGTGTAGCATCTTGGGTTATGTACTCTATGGTGGCACCCTACGGGAGCCTGCCAGTGTATTTCTCAGAATGTCATTAAGCTACACATGACTGTATTACTTAACCTTTCTGAGATCGGCTTACCTACTGCTGTATAACAAGCTACCCATACAATTCAATGACTTAAAGCAACACACTGTCATTACCCCAATGTCTGGTGGTTAGGAATTGGGGCTCTGCTGAGCTGCATATCATAGCTCCCTAAAGGTTGACACCAAGGTGACAGCCAGGGCTGTGTCTGGTCTCTAGTCATTCTGCCGCTGGCCCCTCCAAATGCACATCTTCCTCACATGTCAAATGTACTTATTCTATCCCAGTAGCCCCCCAAATGTTAGTCCCCCAAATATTAGAGTTGTCCCTTTTCAACTCTAACATTTGAAATGAAAAGTCTTATCTTACTATCATCTAGATCAGATATGGGAGGGACTCAGGGTATCATGTATGCTGAAGCGAAATCCTTCTCTGCTGTAAATCTGTAAAACAGGTGCATTATGCATTCCCCAAATATGCTGGTGGGACCTGGCATTGCACAGGCCTTTCCATTTCATAAGGATGGATCCCAAGTCCAAAACCTGGCAGGACAAAGACCATGAAATATTTTTCTACAAGTACATTTTAAGAAATATTTATTTGAAAGGCAACACTCCCATTCGCTGTTTCACTCCCCAAATGGCCACAACAGGTAGGGATTAGACTGGGTCAGGTTGAAGTTCCATCCAGGCCTCTCTTGTGAGTGTAGGGGCTCAAGCACTTGGACCATTAGCTGCTGCTTTCTCAGGTGCAGCAGTGGCAGGGAGTGGGATGAGCAGAACAGCTGGGGTTCAAACTGACACTCCCTTGGGATGGCCACGTTACGAACTGCAGCTTTACTGTGCCACAAAGCTAGTCCCACAAGGGCTGGGAAGACTCTCGGATCCTTGTTGGTTTGAGGCTCTTCCACATTCCCCCTTTGGAATGGCCATTCTCCCTTTTGGACCCAGTGGTGTTCAGCTCTACAGGCGGACTTGCTCCTTCTGCTCCCAGGTGGCTCTCTACAGGGACATAAAGGGTGAGCCTGCCGAACAGGGGACAGCCTGGCCCTAGGCTGTGCTGGAGGAGCAGCTCTGAATGGCTGTGTGGGTCCTTGTTCCCTTGGCTTGAAAGATAACATATGCTTGCAGTCTTCTTTCATTCCATCCGTGTCCTTGAGTTCCAGCTGCCAGTGTTTCTGCTGGGCTAATCCACGGCTTCTAGGAGATGGCTGATTAGCTCCAAGGCTCACATGCACCGCTAATCTCTTTATCAAATGGCTGGTAAGCCACACACTCGTTCTTTTCTGAGAGTATGTTCTCCTTTCTTCTAACATGGACATGCTGAGGATTTTCCAGAGCTTTAAGAATGTCTTCATTTAAAAAAAAAATCTACAAAAGCTTCTTATGACATTTATTATTTTATTTGATAGGCAGAGTAGGGGCAGCAAGAGTGGAGAGATCTTCCATCTGCTCACTCAGGGTCCACACAACATCTGGGGCAAGGCCAGGCCAAGGCTGAGAGCCCGGATCTCAATCTGGGTGTCCTGTGTGGGTGAGGAGGACCCAAATGCTTAAGCCAGGACCCACTGCCTCCCTGGGTGTGCATCAGCAGAGAGCAGAAATCAGACTTGAATGCAGGCACTCCAGCATGGACTGTAGGCATCCAGGTTGTCTTTTTTTTAAAAGATCTATTTATTTTTATTGGAAAACCAGGTCTACAGAGAGAAGGAGGAGAGACAGAGAAAGATATTCTGTCCCTTGGTTTACTCCCCAAGTAGCTGCAACAGCTAGAGATGAGCTGATCTGAAGCCAGGAGCCAGCAGCATCTTCAAGGTCTCCCATATGGGTGCATGGTCCCAAGGCTTTGGACAAACCTTGACTGCTTTCTCAGGCCACAAGCAGGAAGCGGGATGGGAAGTGGAGCAGCCAGGATTAGAACCAATGCCCATATGGGTTCCCGGCGCTTGGAAGGCAAGGACTTAGCTGTTGAGCCGTCACACTGGACCACGGGATATGTTTTAACAAGCATGCCAAACACTTGCCCCTCATTTCCTCTTTATATTTTACTTCATTAGCAGCCAAGAGACACCAAGACATTCCTTCCACATTTTGCATGGGAATCTATGAAGTTCAATATCCAGTTTCATTTTTAGCAAGTTCTGTATGAACACAATTCAGACAGGTTCTTTGTCACTTTACAGCAGGGTTTGCCTTTCCTCCAGTCTCCACCTGGATCTCTTCATTTCTGTCTGAAACCTTAACAGAATGGCCTTCATGGTCCATATTTCTTTGAAAAAAATATTTATTATTATAATTGGAAAGGCCGATTTACAAAGATTCCTAGGAGAGATGAGAAAGAAAGATCTTCCATCTGCTGGTTCACTCTCCAAATGGCCACAATTGCCAGAGCTTAGCTAACCTGAAGCCAGAGTCAGGAGTTTCTTTCCTGGTTCTCCCACATGGGTTCAGGATCCCAAGAACTTGAGCCATCCTCTACTGTCTTCCAAGGTCATAAACAGAGCTGGATTGGAGTACCCCAGACTAGAACTGGCATTCATATGAGATTCTGGCACTGCAGATAGAAGATTAGCCTGAATGCTACCACACCAGCCCTTACTGTCCTTATTCTGTCAGCATTCTATTCCTGATGATTTCTGTCTTCTCAACCATGAAGGACACTGTCTTTCTGGGCAGTGCTCCATATTTCTTTGGGCCCAAAGTCAGAACTACCTTTGGCAATGTCAGCTTGTTCTATCATGCTCCTGCTAACCCTTCCAGCCTCAACTCATTACCCAGTTCCAAGGCTGCTCCCATGTTTCTCCTTGTTAGTAGCACCTGGTAAGTAGTCCTTTATTACTAGTCTTAACCAAGTATTATTAGTGATAAGAGCAGACACTGAGGGCCCAACGCGGTAGCCTAGTGGCTAAAGTCCTTGTCTTGCATGTGCCAGGATCCCATAAGGGCACAGTTCTAATCCCGGCAGTCCCACTTCCCATCCAGCTCCCTGTTTGTTGCCTGGGAAAGCAGATGAGGATGGTGCAAAGCCTTAGGACCCTACACCTGCGTGGGAGACCCAGAAGAGACTCTTGTCTCCTGGCTTCAGATTGGCACAGCTCTGGCCATTGCGGCCACTTGGGGAGTGAATCAATGGACAGAAGATCTTCCTCTCTGTCTCTCCTCCTCTCTCTATAAATGACTTTCAAATAAATAAAACTTTAAGAAAGAGAGCAATAGAGAGAAGACGCTGACTGCTAGCAGTTTGGAAGGCTAGGAAGCCCATGACTCCAGAGTCAGCAGCCAGTTGGTTCTTTGGCAAGCATCCTCTTCTTGACTTGCAGACAACCACCTTCTCACAGTGTGGACCCAGGGCATAGAGAAGGATTCTGGTGTCCCTTCCTCTTGTTCTACTGGCATGAATCCCATCAGGAAGGTAACCCTGATCTCCTTCCTCAGGCCTGACCTCTCAATATCATCCCATTAGAGGCCAGGGCTCTACAACAGATGCTTTTTTGCCTTTTTTTTTTTTGTTTATTTTAATCAACACACACATTCTATCTGCAACAGATCTCATCCAAAGACTTCACCAACAAGGGTCCATTTCCAAGTTTCCTCACATGGTCACAGGAGGAAATCAGTTCCTTGTAGACCGTAGAACTGAATGTCATTGTGTTACAAGGTCCCACAGGCGAGCTGCTCAGTCCCTGGCTACATGGGCAGCTGGCATCCACCGAAGACAAATGACAGCAAGTAAGACAGGCAGGAGGGGGTAAGCCCTTTAAATGCTAATCAGAGATAGATAGCCACCACTTTTGCTGTGCTTAGTTCCTAAAAAGCAAGTTACTAGGTCCAGTCCATTGTCAAGGGGAAAAAGATGACATGAAGATTTGAGCAGCGGGAGAGGGGTCGCTGGGGGCTCTGGAAGATGACCAGTCCCAATGGTTTTCAGTATGCCCTTGTGTTGAATTGCCGTGATTACCCCCTACCATGCAAGAGGTTTTTGTTGCTGTTGCTTTGTTTTGTTTTAAAAGATTTATCTTTATTAGAAAGGCAGATTTTCAGAGAGAAGGAGAGACAGAGAGAAGGATCCTCCATCTGCTGGTTCGCTCCCCAAGTGGCTGCAACAGCCAGAGCTGAGCTGATTTGAAACTAGGAGCCAGGAGCCTCCTCCAGGTTTCTCATGTGAGCACAGGACCCCAAGGCTTTGGACCATCACTGACTGCTTTCCCAGATCACAAGCAGGGATCTGGATGGGAAGTGGAGCTGCTGAGACAAGAACTGGTGCTCATATGGGACCCTGGCACTTGCAAGGCAAGGACTTTAGCCACTGAGCCATGGTGCTGGGCATGTCATCCAGGATTTGAGCTTTGCTCCCGGGCCATTTCTTTTTATGAGAGCTTTGTCCTCTGGAGAAGCTTAGAATGAGAAACTATTTTGTGTCTCTCTCTGGAGATTTCATCCTGGAACAGTCAGCATGCGAACCAGCATCCTGTTGGGATACTGGAGTTGCAAGCAGTGGCTTAAGCCGCCATACCACAAATACGAAACCCATTAAGCCCTAGCTTCTTTATGTGTCTTCTAAATAAGGAACGAAAAAGGAGCAGTTTCTGTTGTGGCTCTTCTATATTATAAACGTCTACAGAAAACTTTCAACCTCTTCTGGCAGTCTGTCCAGAGTTGTACCTGCTACCTTTCCTCTCTTCCGTACACATGCAGGCTGTTTTTGCTAATTTTTCTCCCAATAGTTAACCCTAATGGGTTCCGCCCAACATCCTACTTACCCTTTCATACACATGGTGTTCTTCAGTGGCAGGTTCCCTAGGGCTTTCTCTCCTTCCACTCAGCACCTAATCCCAAAACTACAGCCATACTTTTTAGGGTTCCATTATAGCAGGCCCCTCACTTCAGGTCCCCAGTTCTGTGTCACTTCTAGCTTGTAGAAGAACAAGAAACCCCGTTCAAACTTAGGAGTTTTAAACAACATCTATGCATTTGCTAGGGACGTTGCAAACTGGGCGTGGTTGCTGAAAAAGCAAGCCGAGTGGTCAGGGCTTGGGGTTCTGCATCTTGGAGAGAGCTATGTGTGTGTGTGTGTGGTGTGGTGGTAGTGCTATGGATAAGTTTTGGGGAAAAGTTTTGGCTACAGGACGGCTCAGGCTGTTGCGCCCTCCTCCCTTCGGCGTTAAAAAGTTGTTGGGGGAAATCGGTCTGCAGCTGAGGCATTGTGGATTAATAGATAACTCATCAGCCACATTCTTTTCTGCTGAGTCAGAGCCCCCGCCAACCCCGGGGGGGATGTGGATGTGGGGGCTCCACGTGTGAGATCCGCGAGTGCTCGCTCAGCCAGGATGTTTAAATAATACTTTTATTTAGGGAAGTGAACATTTTTAGGTGGTGCATCCTGAATCCTGGAAAAAAAAAAACAATCAGCCTACCACCACCATGGTCAACAACTTGCAGCTGTGGGGCCTGCCTCAGACGAACACGCAGCTGAGCCAGCGTGGGGCAGGGGTGGGCGAGAGGCGCGTTTCAGAGTTTTGGAGTTAGGGTGACTGGGTGTTGCCATCTAGCTAGTCCTCGCGCAGGTATACCATCTGCCATCCAAGAAATAGGGTTTCCTCCCGACTTTCTAACATTTCTTTGTGACGTTCCTAAGCCTAAGCAAGCAACTGGGTAGTGTGAGCAGGAGCAAGAGTATTCCGGGGGAGCCCTAAGAGGCCCAAGCGATTCCACCACGCTGAGCGTGTTGGAAGTTATTGTTGAGAACCCCGTGTTGTGGGCATATTGCAATTCTGAGTCTTGAGGAGGAGTTCACTGGCACATTGAAATTTTGCAAAATGAGACCTGTTGAAATGGAGAAGGCAGAGACAGACCGAAGACTGCAAAACAAGGCAAGGAGATCGGGTTTATTGGAAACACCTTGGAGAGGGTATTGCAACCCAGGTGGGTTAGTAAGCCGAGAATTGCCTCCTGAAGGGAATTGCCTATTTTATGGCCAAGTATTACTTGGGAAAGCGATTTTCTAGCTTGGTGTTTTGTAACAACGGCAGGAATATGGGAGACATCTCTTTTTGAGAGAGGCTGGGGCTGGAATTCCACTTCTCTGTTTTGAACTTTTTTTTTCTGGTTGCTTAGCCATCTAACAATTTCTGCTGTCATGTAAAACTTCAACATGACACATTCCCTGTGTTCCCTACTGGCTGCATCCCTAACCCCTATCTGGGTACCTTTCTGTTTGCTTCCAAGTGTTAGAATGTATACTGTGTAACCATCTTTTTTTACCCACCCCTGAGAATCCAGGTAATTAGGAGAAAGTTAATCAGACAAGCTGAAAGGTTTTTTGGGGGGAGAGGGTGGAACTGGAGGTGGTGATAGCACATAGCCTTGTGAGCCTCTAAAACCACAACCATTTGTGCTCAACTTAGAATCAGGTAGGCAGGATGTTGCTCTTCCCAACTGCCAGGATTTGCGGTGCTGCCTGTGCTGGGCCGCTGGGAGGTTGTGTGTCCCTGACAGCAGGCCCTGAAGTCCCAGGCACTGCCTCTGGTCCCGTTTGCTGCTGTGGTGGTATTTCTCAGGTAGCCATGGTGGGTGGCACCTCTGAGAGTCGATCTTTCGAGCAAAATGCTTGTCTTTTTTTGAAAATGAGTGGAGGGAGGATGATTTCAGGACCTGAGTTGTGCAAGAGGGAGAGTACACAACACAGGATGCACCGGGGAGAGAAGAAAGGGTTTAGCATTTCTCAGAAATCAGACCGATCCTGGCAGTTTCAGCATGTTTCCCTGTTTTTGGTTTGTGCTTTGATTTTGAAAACTCCTAACCTCTTCCTCCCTTCCCCGCCCATCCCCAAAAGCCATAAGACAAATAAATAAGGTATTTGGTGAGTGCTCTTCAATCAGCATTTGCAAAAAACAAACAAAAAAAGTGTGGCTGGCCAGTGTGGTAAGCCACTGTGTAAGCCATTGTGTAAAATGGAGCAGGACTTCTGGCCTTCTGGTTTCTGATGATGCCGTTCATGTGTGTTCCCTGAGAGGCTGTCCCTGCAGGAGACCCAGCCAGCAAGGCGGCCCTGGGATCGAAGGGAGCACATTTATCAGGTCATGTGTTAAATTGTTGTGGAGCTTGTAGTTCTAAAGATTTTATTGAAGTTGTTAACTGTATGGGTAACAGCCCCGTACCTAATCTAGGATCAGTCACAAAGGTCATGTGTTCAAATAATGAGTACCTGAATTTTCAAAGCAGAATTTTCTTCTTTGGGTATCAGAGAAGTAGGATTTTTTTTTCTGTGTATGTCAGGCTGATTAGAAATCATTTCTGAAAGACATTCTATGATATGAAGGCGCTGGTGCTAAATAATTGTTTCCAAAATTGCCTAGTTTGAATTGGCTGGTCCTTAAACTGAAACAAAAGTCTTGGCACTGTTGGGATAGTCAGTGAAAAGATGTTAGGCAGAAATGATATAAAGTGGCTTCTACAACAGTAATACAGATTTTTGCTTTGCATTCTTTTTTGCTGCATAAGTTTTGCCAAAGTACTGGCGGCATAAAGGGAAACTGTTTACAGTGGCAGAGAGAAAAGTGTCAGATTGATGTGGCACTCTCAGATCTTCATATGTGTTACCATTAATCTACTTGGCTTTGGAAGGTGCAGAATAATTTTCTATCTAACCAACTTCAGAGGCTGTTATTCCCAATCTCCTCTAATGCACTAAGCTGGTAATTGACTCCTGGGATGGGTTTGGTGTTGGTGATGTGGAAGTGGCTTCCAAGCCTTGGCCAGTGTTTCCGCTCGGGAAAAATTTTCCCAGCACTAGTTTTCAGATGCCCCTGGCAAACTCTGAGGTGCATGAGGAGTCTCCCCGAAGTATTTGCTCTTTTGTATGACAGAGATCCTTGGGAGATTCTTCAAGCATCAAACAGTTGCAAGCCAGTGATAGTCGACCATGGTGATGCAGTATAGCTTTGGCTGAAGGGCTCAGGCACTGTCGCCACAAGGTCATACCCTCTGCTGGAGCACTTGGTAGACTTAAGAATTACCTCCAAGGACAGTAGAGCATGAGGAGTATTTGTTCCTACATCTGATTGTTATGGAGTTGCAGAGGAGAGAGGAGAGACATCAGCACAACTATGGCAAACTGGAGGACATGGCTGTGTCAATCACTGTGTGATTTCAGAAAGAGTATTAGCACTTGCTAAAGGCTGTGTTCTTACACGGGGTGGAATGCATGTATGTGAGAGAGAGAGCACCTGCGAGCGCAAGAGCTACAGAGATTTATTCTCCACAGTTCCGGTGTCAGAAACCTGCGGTCAGCTCACCGCAGGCCATGCTCCCTCTCGAGGCTGCCAGGACCCCGTCCTTGCCTCCTTCAGCTTCTGATGCTTCCCATCGCTGGAAGGTTGGGTTTTTATGGAGGTTATAATTCTCATGTTACAACATTTAGTGAAAAGAACAGCGTTTTCAGGCTCTCTAACATAAAAATGCCAATTCTCTAAAATGAAAATGTGTAAGTGGATAAAGCCAAATATCAGTAAAAAAGAAATTTGATGGGTGCAGAATATGTACAATTGTCACTTTCCGGGGCTTTTGTTTTTTTCAGGATTTCTAAATTGACCGTGTGGACTTTACCTTGGAGATGTCATTTAGTGCCTCTTGTCTCTGAAGCTATCACAAAGCCTTGTTGATTGGGGTCCCCTGTGGGTTTGCTCACACTCCTGATGTGTGTGTGGCCCATTCTGTCCTCTGAATCTCTCCTCTTGGTGTTGACACCTGGCTCAGCCTCAGCCATTTAAGTGATCTTCAGTTCTCTCTACTCTGCTCCTTTTATCCTGCCATCCCTTCGTCCTTCTATCCTTCCACCATTCTCCTGGGTCCTGTTCTGTCCCAGATCCTTTAGTGCTGCTGTGTTCTTTCCTCCACAGAATCCAAGTTTGACATTTGTGATAGCCCTAAGGCAGCCTCTACATATGGGGTGTCATTGGCATAAACCACTTTCTTCCTCTCTGTTCACTGGGTTTAGTTTTGCTGATTCCTGGAAAGGGATCTGTTTCAGCCTCCCGTTTTAGAAGATTTACCTCCCCGTGGAAAATTTTGCTCAGAATCCCAGGAAGAAGTTACTTTCTGATCTCTCCGTGTAATTTCTGGGTAGTTACTTCCTGGGTAGTTACTTCCTGGGTAGTTACCTTTATTTTCTTTTCTTGTCGACATTTCTTGTAGGCCTTTTTATAATGTTCCCAGTACACAGCACCTACCCAAAGACAGCAGTTAAGTACTTCTCAGCACATGTGCTTTTTAAAACAGAGTTGGTGGACTTTGTGGGATGTGCTTGCTGGCAGCATCATCGATGTGCTGAACTTGGGTAGGGAAGTTGTGAAGAAGCAGTCGCAAACTAGGGGCTACACAGTGGAGACACCAGCATCCCACTGGGTGTGGGTTTGAGTCTCAGCCACATCACAAAATGAATTTTTTTTAAAGATTTATTCATTTTTATTGGAAAGCCAAATATACAGAGAGGAGGAGAGACAGGATGATCTTCCATCCGATGATTCACTCCCCAAGTGACAGCAACGGCTGGTGCTGCGATGATCTGAAGCCCGGAACCAGGAACCTCTTCCAGGTCTCCCACGCAGGTGCAGGGTCCCAAAGACTTGGGCCATCCTCGACTGCCTTCCCAGACCATAAGTAGGGAGCTGGATGGGAAGTGGAGCTGCCGGGATTAGAACTGGTGCCCATATGGGATCCTGGGGCATTCAAGGCGAGGACTTTAGCCGCTAGGCCACACCGCCGGGCCCACAAAATGAATTTTTTAAAAAAAGATTTATTTTTATTACAAAGTCAGATATACAGAGAGAGGAGGAGAGACAGAGAGGAAGATCTTCCGTCCGATGATTCACTCCCCAAGTGAGCGCAACAGGCCGATGCGCGCCGATCCAATGCCAGGAACCAGGAACCTCTTCCAGGTTTCCCATGTGGGTGCAGTGTCCCAATGCATTGGGCCATCCTCGACTGCTTTCCCAGGCCACAAGCAGGGAGCTGGATGGGAAGTGGAGCTGCTGGGATTAGAACCTGCGTCCATATGGATCCTGGGGCATTCAAGGTGAGGACTTTAGCTGTTAGGCCACATCGCCAGGCTCCCACAAAATGAATTTTTTCTTTCTTTCTTTCTTTCTTTCTTTCTTTCTTTCTTTCTTTCTTTCTTTCTTTCTTTCTTTCTTTCTTTCTTTCTTTCTTTCTTTTTTTCCATTTATTTTCTTTCCTTTTTTTAAATATATTTATTGTATTTTTGTTGACAATCTTTACATAGTTAATTACGAAAAAAAAAAAAGGTTCAGGGGTTATAGGGAAGTGGGTAAGACTATTATGTCCGTATTGTTTCCATCACATATCTGAGGTAAAGGGGGATATTGACGGAAAAGCCCCACCCAGTTTCCCACCCACCCCAAGTCCCGGATGTGAGGCATGCTCTGAGATCCTTACTCAAATGGTTTTAATAGTTCTCCAATTATGAATCGCTGCCAGTTTCACTCGATGAGGTCGTCCACTGATTGACACAATCCATCATAGAGTCCTCATTTGCCCAGTATTTAGCTGCCAACATATAGCTGAAGTGGTTGATTGACTTGCTCTGTCCTCTGTCTTTTCTTGGCTAGGGTTCTGAGTCCAGCAGTTCAACTGGGGAGATCTCCAAAGAAACTTTGAGGTATTCCCAGACCAGATTCTTGTATGCTCTAGCAAGCACAGGGCCCAGCACAGTCCATCACCACGATCAGCTGGTAGTTTCAATTGCTGGGTTGGTTCTGTTTTCAGTCCCGAGTTGCACTGGAACCAATGGATGTTGCAGTCCAGCCTGGTTCTGCCCAGCACACACTCGGCCTTTGCATCAACCAGTGAGAGCTGCAGCCTAGTCGGGGCGACCCACAATAACCCCCACCGGGCCCGCCCCCTACCCTGGTTTGCCAGTATGTATAGCAGACTAGTCCAGTCTGTCCCACATCCTATTTGGCTCTTGTACTTGTCAGTGAGTATTAAAGCTTAGTTCCATCTAACCAACTCAACTCTCCTGCCCTCATAGATGTTGTTGAGTGCCTCTCTGTCTAGCCACCCCAGCCTCCATCCTAGTTTTCATACCCTCCCACGGGAATAGTGACCCAAGAGGGGGGAACCCACTCTTTTCCTCCCAGGTCTCTCTCAGTCCCTGTTTATGCACTCTTCTGGTGGTTCTGTGGTTTGACTTGACAGAATTAGTCCCCATCCCAGCTTCTGCCAGTTGATGCTGCGGTTAAGCCCAAACATCCCTCACCCACTCTAATTTATGCTTGCACCAGCAGGAATCATCCACCTAGCCTGGCTTTTCCCTGATCTAGTCCACGTGCAGCGCACAGGTGTTGCAGCCTTGCTTAGTCTGGTCTGTCCCCATCCCAGCTCAAGCTCTCCAGTGGGAGTAGCTGTCTGGCAAGGGGACCAGCCCCTTAATTCCCCCGCCAGCTCTGCCCCTCCCTTCCTGGATCTTGCGTGTGCTGGTTGGGTGCTGCAGTCAAATCCAGTACAGGCAACCTCACCCTAGCGTTCCATAGTGTGCACTGGTTTTGTCGCAACCAGTCCCGGCTCCACACACTCTGTTCTGGTGTTCGGATTTGCCAGTGGATGACATGAACTGATTCAGCCTGGTCTGGCCCTGACCCATGCCGAATGTATGCCAGTGGGAAGCTTTCCATGGCCTATTCTGGCCTGTTTCCTATCATGCTTCTTGCGCTTACCTGCAGGGATTGTGTCCTGCCAGAGGAGTTGCCCAGGCTCCTCCATCAGACCCTCTCCCAATGCCAGATTTTGCACATACCAGGGGGTCCTTGAGCCAGCCCTACTCAGTTCACCTCCTGTCCTAGCAGGAACAGTGGCGTTTCCTGGCTTGCTTTCACCCCGTTCTGGTTCTTTTTCTTGGATGTTTCAGCCCAGCCATGGCTCATGTTAAGACCGATCTTTGAGGTTGCTTTCTGACACCAAAGGAGCCACTTAGTAGCTGCATCTTTCCCTGGTTTATTAAGCTACATTCTGGCCTAGGCCTACCTTGCCATGCTCATTGGACTAGCAGTCTCCACTGAGTGCTTGCCATCAGAATCACTATTGTTGTCAAAAATGCCCTTGACTTTAGCTTTCTCCTCCCTCTGTCCCAAGTGAAGGCCATTGGGTATAGTTGCAGAATGATGTTCTTAAGCCTACCTCCCCCGCTGGGCAATCTCTCTGAGCCATAGCTGAGGGCGGTGGGGAGCGAAGGTCAATCTTCTCATAAATAACAAACCTAATTTATTTTTGCACAGTGCACTGGCCAAGTGGAGCTTCCCAGCCTTCCTTGCTTCTCCCATTGTTGAATGTCATCCTTGGGAGTGAGCAGGTGTGGGGAGGATCGGTGTTTACACTGTTTTCACCCTGCAGTGCTGGTGTTGGGTGGAGCAAAGGAGCTTCCATCCTCCTAGGTGTACTCACTGGGAAATGAGCCTCTGCAAAGAGGACTTTGGGGCATAAGGCACAGGGACACACACTTGGACCCTGCCTGGGAGATGCAGGGAGTGAGAACTGTATGTTCTAGAGCGCAGGTAACCAGAGTGGAGTTGCTGCTCCATGCAGTGAGACTGCGGCTCAAGTACCTCAAACGCATGGTTCCTCCTAAGGTTTACCTCCTGGTATTTTTGATGAGTGGTTACTCATCCACTCCATGTGAATGCAAATGGCCTTCTGGGCATTCTCACAATGTCTGTCTCTTTTGTTTGCGCCCCTGAGGAGCCATCAGGCAGCCACTAAACACACACACACACACACAGCTGGAGTCTCCACTGTGACCCCTTCTCTGTCATTTCATTTCCTCTTGAAAGTCCAAGACAATGGCAGGCATGTCCAGGAACTGCCCCTACTGACAGCAGGATATTTCAGATGAATGCTTGAGTCTAAAGGATAGTGTTTGTTAAATGACCTTCAGAATCTTATTTGGGGACCTAAAAGTGAAACACTGACACTTCTGTATTGTGCAAAAACACATTTATTGAACAGACCTTCCCATTTGCCTGGATATCCAGAACACTTGTTTTATGAAAAACTAACATGCACTCCTATGTTCATAGCAGCACAATCAGTAATTGCAAAAACATGGAAGCAACCAAAATGCCCATCAACAGAGGATTGGATAAGAAAGCTATGGTTCATCTACTCCATGGAATACTACTCAGCTATTAAAAAAAACAAAATGCAGTTCTTTGTGGCCAATGGGCCAAACTGGAAACCATAATGCAAAGGGAAATGAGCCAATCCCAAAAGGTTAAATACCACATGTTTGCCTTAATTTAAGATGATATGATGTTATGTATAACATGTTATGTTATGAATGCTGTATGTTGTGTATAAACTAAAATTGAAATGTAAGTGAGGTGGTCACAGAAGGTGGCTAGGAACTCGCATTTACTTTTAACATATTGGTTACTCATTACTATGTCAATTAATTCCATAATGATGTAAATTTTTGCTGATGGTATGTTGGAGCTTTCAATTGACTGGAATGATACTCTGCTGGCTCTGTCCTCAGACCAGAAAGGGTATACCTAAGAAGCCGTTGAACTTGACTGGACAATAAGATGCTGGACTCTGGTATACGCTTGCAATGGGGGAATCTCAACTGAACTTGAGTTGTGGTCATGCAACAAGGTGGAGGAATCCACCATGGTGGGAGGGTTTGCGGAGGGGTGGAAAGAACCCAAGTACCTATGTAACTCTGTCACATAATACAATGTAATTAATGAATTAAAAATAATAAATAATAATAAAAAAGGAAAAAAAAAGAAAGAAATGATTCAAGACAGACATTCTATAGTGTATTTTCATGGCAACCACGGTACACTCTTACTTTCCACTATACTTCTTATTGCCAATGAGAAAGAACCCACCATCAGAGCAATGTAGAAACCAAAGGGTATGATTTTAGATGCCTAACACTTAAAATAACAACAGCAACAACAAAAAGTCAAATAAGCAACTTAAATACTGATCTCAAGGTCCCAGAAAAAAAAAAAAAAACCACCTAGGAGTAGTTAAAGGAAATTCAAAATAATGATTGGCGAAGAAATGAATAAACTATATTAAACAATACTGAAGACAATGGAAATACTGATTTTTTTAAAGGCAAAATTAATAAACCTTTAGCTAGATTAAGAAAAATTACGGCCCTGCAAGGTAGACTAGTAGCTAAAGTCCTTGCTTTGCAAGTGTCAAGATACCGTATCGGCACTGGTTCTAATCTCGACAGCCCTGCTTCTCATCCTGCTCCCTGCTTGTGGCCTGGGAAAAAGGTGCAAGGCGGCCCAAAGCCTTATAACCTTTGATCTGTGTCAGAGATCTAGAAGCTCCTGGCTCCTTGTTATGCGCATGCTGCTGTGGCCACTTGGGGAGAGAATCAATGGATTGGAAACATTCTTCTCTGCTCCTCTTTGTATATCTGATTTGCAAGAAAAATAAAATTTAGGGCCCAGAGCAGTGCCTACAGTCTAAAGTCCTCGCCTTGAAGGCACCAGGATCCCACATAGGCACCAGTTCTAATCCTGGCAGTCCCATTTCCCATCCAGCTCCCTGCTTGTGGCCTCAGAAAACAGTTGAGGATGGCCCAAAACCTTAGGATCCTGGATCTGTGTGGGAGACCCAGAAGTGCTCCAGGCTCATGGCTTCAGATGGGCACAGATTGGGGCATTGCGGTCACCTGAAGAGTGAATCACAGAAGGAAGTTATTTCTCTCTGTCTCTCCTAATCTCTCTATATATCTGACTTTACAACAAAAATGAATAAATGTTTAAAATAAAATAAATCTAAAAAAAGAAAGAAAAAAGGTAGATTTAAGTACACAAAAGTAGAAAAGGAACACATTAAAACTGCTTTCACAAAAGTATAGTGGATCAGGGCTATCTGGACCAAGTGGGTTCTGCCACTGCTTGTGATGTGACCATCCCTGTGGATGCCACTCCAAGTCCTGGCTGCTTCATTTCTGATCCAGGTCCCTGCTAACACATGTTGGAATTCAGAGATGTCCCATAGGCTGTAGTCACTGTGCTGATGTGGGAGAACTGGAAAAATCTAATTATTGCTGGTTTCAACCTGGTCCTGCTTGAGCCATTGTGCTCACTTGGAGAGGGATAAAGCAGATGGAGATCTTGCATTCTAACGCTCCCTCTTTCTCTATAACTCTGCCTTTCATACTGACTAAATTGATCTTTATTGGAAAAAAAAAAGAAATACAATGAATCGCTAGGGATTACCAACACTAATTAGGAACAAATAAGTTCATCATTTCTGGATACTTAGTATTAGCCTACAAAAGTGCATCAGAAAGACACTAAAAGCTGACAAAACCAACAGCAAGTAACAATGAATCAGAAATAAAATTAAAAAGAAAGAAATAAAATCTCTTCAAACCAAAGGTCAACACCAGGTGTTTCCATTACTAAATCATACCAAATTAACACCAAATTTTCTACAATTATTATAAAAAATTGAAAGGGAAAAAACAGTTCCAAATTTATCCTGGGCCTAACAATATTTAGATTCCAAAACTAGACTGAATCAACAGTGGGTGATGTAACTCACAGTGGACTCTGTTTCAAATTGAGAAACACAATGTAATTGTTCAGTCAAAATGCAATTTCCATTGTAGCATGATTAGACTTTGGTGTATTTATTTCTTAATACTTAATCTGAAATAACTTCATATCATGCCCGGCAGTGTGGCCTAATGGCTAGAGTCCTCGCCTTGAACGCCCCAGGATCCCATATGGGCACCGGTTCTAATCCCGGCAGCTCCACTTCTCATCCAGCTCCCTGCTTGTGGCCTGGGAAAGCAGTCAAGGACAGCCCAGAGCTTTGGGACCCTGCACCTGCATGGGAGACCTGGAAGAGGTTCCTGGTTCCCGGCTTCGGATCGGTGCGCATCGGCCCGTTGCAGCTCACTTGGGGAGTGAAGCATTGGATGGAAGATCTTCCTCTCTGTCTCTCCTCCTCTCTGTATATCTGACTTTCCAATCATAATAAATCTTAAAAAAAAAATAACTTCATATCCCAGAAGTCTAGTTTAAAAAATCATAAACCAGTATGCTTGATAAAAATAAAGCTAAAATTGCCAACATAATACACATAAAGTGAATTCAACAACACATATGATAGTAAATGCGCACATGATAATCAAAGCACATCTAGCCTGAGGATGTAGAAAATGGGCAACAAATGCAAATCAACACACCAAATACTCCACACAAGCAGGATGAAGGATAACATGGTTCAAATCATCTTGATGAAAACATTCATTAAAATGCTACATTTAGTTTATAATAATGTACATACATAAGCTGAGCAAACCTACAAATATTCAAATATACCTCAATAGAGGCACATTGTTATATTTTTTCCAAGAAATGCAATTAAATAAGAATGCCAACTTTTCACTGTTATTTAATATTTTTTAAAAAAGTAAGCAAGGAAATGAAATAAAATGCACAGAAATTGGAATAAAGAGACTCAACTTTATTTGCTTTTGAATTCTTCTTCTCTGATTTTGTTAATAATGAAACCTAATGAACACCAAGACTGTATTCAGCCATTGAAAATAAAATACTGTTATTTGCTGCAAAAGAGATGAAACAGGATGTGATAAAATCAGGAAAATGTACAAATAGATCTAACATGTTATATATATAAAAGTTAAAAACTCCCAGCTGCACTTTGAGTGGTGATTATTCCAGACTGAGAAGAGTGAGGCCTGGGGAAAGGAAGGAGGTAGAACAGGGAGCAAAGAAAGTGAGACAGAAGGAACAGGATCCAGTGTCCCATCCCAGTGTGTGGTGACTACAGCTCAGGATAGGATAGGTTCATGCAGGAACCTGGAACGAAGCATGCTGTATGCTGTAAAAACAAAGATACATGGAAAGCCTTGGCACCTGCTTTACTCAGCGTAGGCTGTATATGTACACAAACACTGCATTGTACCTGTGATAGTATTCAAGGACATGGTGATCAAAATTCTGAAGTTTTAGAAATCAATATCATCCCCTCACAGTAACAATATCTAAAAAATTTAAACTATCCCAATCTACACAGTATAAAAGACATTTAGTACTTTTTAAATTCTTTATTGTTTTTTCTTTGTTTGTTTGTTTTGTAAAGTATTTATTCATTTTCACTGGAAATTCAGATTTACAGAGAGGAGACCAGAGAGAAACATCTCCCATCCACTGGTTCACTGCCTACGTAGCCACGACAGCCAGAGTTGAGCTGATCTGAAGCCAGGAGCCAAGATCTTCTTCCGGGTCTCTCATGCACATGCAGTGTCTCAAGACTTTGGGCTGTCCTCTACTTTTTCCCAGGTCACAAACAGAGAGATGGATAGTAGTAGGAGCAGCCGGGACAAGAACTTGTGCCCTTATGGGATCCTGACACATGCAAGATTAGGAGTGTAGCAACTAGGCTATCATGCTAACTTTTTTTTTTTCCAGAAAAATATAATCCTAATTGTACTTTTTTACATTTTATTATCATTTATGATAAATATCCATAGGCCCCGGGATTTCCTTACCCTCTCTTTTTTAATTACTTATAAACAATTCTTTTTTTTTGCTTAAATTTGAAAATTACACAGCAAGAGTCAAAGACAGACTGAGATCTTCCCTCCACTGGTTTACTCCCCATGTGGCCACAAGAGGCAGCAAGGTCCAGGCCAAAAACCAGGAGCCTGAACTCTATTCTGATCCTCCACAGGGGTGCAGGTGTCCAAGGAACTGGAACATTTTCTGCTATTTTCCAAGCACATTAGCAGGGAACTACATCAGAAAGTGAACATCACATTACAATTGATGTCTCTCACATGCTTTTAAGTGAATCATGGAGAAATCAATCAAAAAGTACAATGTGATTTTTGGATGTTGGGTCATTAAAAATGTTTGGCACCAAATGACGGTGCAAACATTCACTTTCTCCATTCTGATACCTTTTAACATATAAATCTTTTTCTCAAAAGGATGCTACCAAAAATGAACAAAATTGTTGCTCTTGATACTAAATAAAAAGAATGAAAAAAAAATTTAATGATTTATTTATTTTTATTACAAAGTCAGATATACAGAGAGGAGGAGAGACAGAAAGATCTTGGGTCCAGTGATTCACTCCCAAAGTGAGCCGCAATGACCGGTGCCGCGCCAATCTGAAGCCAGGAACCAGGAACCTCTTCCGGGTCTCCCATGTGGGTGCAGGGTCCCAAAGCTTTGGGCCGTCCTCCACTGCTTTCCCAGGCCACAAGCAGGGAGCGGGATGGGAAGTGGAGCTGCCAGGATTAGAACCGGCGCCCATATTGGATCCTGGGGTGTTCAAGCCAAGGACTTTAGCTGCTAGGCCATGCTGCCGGGCCCAAGAATGAAAATTTTACACACAGCATAGGAGAAAACAGTTGAGATTATACCTGAACTTCTCAAGAAATTGGGAGTATACCTGAATTTCTAAAGAAATCAGGCAGGGCTATTTACAACTGGGTTTAGTTTATTTACCAATATACTTTACAGACTCGATGGAAACACTAAAAAATTCAGGAGATACATCCTTGATATCTTCATAGAGGACAGAATATACACCCATCTAACGTACTCAGTTTAAACGAGGATGTGTGGGTATCTAGTAGAGCAGATGAGAAACTGCTTAGGAGAGGCTCACCCTACACTGGACTTCCTGTGTTTATCATTCCACAACAAATTCCACCTTGCTGCTAACACACTCACAGGATGCAAGCAAGAAATTTCTCCAGTATGTGAGTCTTTGCACCTGCTAAAATGGACACAGACTTAGTTCCTGGCTCCTGTTTTTGGCTTGACTTTGTCACAATGTTGTAGGAATTTAAGGAGTAACCAGCAGATGGTAGATCACTCTCTCTCCACGACTTTTATAAATGAAATATACTGACAAGATTCTTAAAAATGATAAGACAAAAAGAAATAATTTAAAAACAAGAATTGGCATGGATGTTTGGTGCAGTGTTTCACACAGTTTTCAGGATCACATGCTTCTTCCCAGTGATTCTAAATAGAGCAGCACATTCTTTAAAGGAAATTCTCATAGAACAGCAAGGGAAGGTACACACTGACTGGCAGTAATCAGGACAAGCTAATGCTTCAGTATCAGTGCCCAGCCAGTGGGAACTGCTATTTAGCAATGTGATCAGAGATCTCAGTTAACACTACATGAAGACAATAAAGTCAATCCAAATCCTGGAGAAACACAAAATAAGTGTATATGGAGGAAATGCTAGACTGTAATCCTTCTACTCTGCAAATACTTCATACACCATCAGAATTTATTCACAGTCTGTAACATAATATTGTGCCATATGCAAGACACTTAAAATGAATTAGCATATGAGAAATAAAAAGCAAGGAAACTACTGTCATCATACCAAAAATAAAAGCAAAGACCAGCATTGTGGTATAATATGTAAAGCTTCCAACTGCAACACCAGCATCCCATATGGAATCAGCTGTTCCACTTCCAGCCCAGCTCTCTGTTCATCTCCTGGGAAAAGCAGTGGAAGATCATCCAAGTGCCTGGGCCCTGATCATCCACAGGCAAGACCTGGAAGAAGCTGCAGGCTCCAGGACCCAGCTTGGTGCAGCATCGGTTATTTTTGCCACCTGCGAAGTGAGCCATTGGATAGAAGACTGCGGTCTCTTATTTTTTTAAAGATTTATTAATTATTATCACAGTCATATACATATATATATATATATATAGAGAGAGAGAGAGAGAGAGAGAAGAGAAAAGACAGACATATAGTCTGTCTGCTGATTTACTCCACAAGTGACCACAACGGATATGCAAACACTGTTCAGCTGTGCCAAACTGAAGCCAGGAGCTCTTCCGGGTCTCCCACAGGGATGCAGGATCCCAAGGCTTTGGTCCATCCTTGACTGTTTTACCAGGCCTCATGCAGGGAGCTGGATGGGAAGCAGGGCCACAGGAATTAGAATCCCCACAAATATGGGATCCCAAAGCACTCTATGCAAGGACTTCAGCTGCTAGGCCACCGTAATGGACCCTGTCTTTTACGTGAACTCTCATTTGAACATAAACAAATAAAACATTTAAAATTTTTTTCTATGTTTTTTTAAAAGATTTATTTTTATTACAAAGTCAGATACACAGAGAGGAGGAGAGAGAGAGAGGAAGATCTTCCGTCCGATGATTCACTCCCCAAGTGAGCCGCAATGGGCCGGTGCTGCACAGATCCGAAGCTGGGAACCTGGAAACTTTTCCAAGTCTCCCACATGGCCTAGCAGCTAAAGTCCTCACCTTGAACGCGCCAGGATCCCATATGGGTGCCGGTTCTAATCCCAGCAGCTCCACTTCTCATCCAACTCCCTGCTTGTGGCCTGGGAAAGCAGTGGAGGACGGCCCAATGCTTTGGGACCCTGCACCTGCATGGGAAACCTGGAGGAGGTTCCTAGTTCCTGGCTTCAGATTGGCACAGCAACGGCTGTTGTGCTCACTTGGGGAGTGAATCATCGGACGGAAGATCTTCCTCTCTGTCTTTCCTCCTCTCTGTATATCTGACTTTGTAATAAAAATTAAAAAATCATTAAAAAAAAAAGAAATCACAAGCATCAATTGTCGAACAGTACTAGCATTGAGTCACCTCCGGGGATGGAAGATCAGAGAGACCGAGACATGAATTGACAAAGGCATTTTCTCAATAGGTACGCAGCTAATATTGTTTACAGTCTCACTGAAAAATTGCAGAAAAAGTTGTCAAGAATTTAATTTTCTTTCCCTGAGACAATTGCATAAATTCCATGCAAGAGAGTAAAGATCCAACATCCAAATCACGGCACAGCATTCCTGTCTAAGTGAGCAAACTGTGAATCCAAGCACCAGGACATGACCGAGAATCAGCTCTGGGAAGCAGCCTGCTTACACTTCACAGGGAGACCCACACTCAGTAGCTTCCCCACGTTCCCAGGCCTTGGGGATCACTCTCACTGAGGACACAGTGCCCAGGGGAGCTCACTGCACTGATGGAGGGAATCCTAAGGAGCCAGAAATGTGACAGTGTGGTCCTGGCAACTCCTCACAGCCTCCGGTGTCTCCTCTATCATCTTAGCTCTCTGATGCAACCACACATTTAACTACAACTAAGGTTGTGTTCACTGAGACTGGTTTTATAACATCAGATGTGATATTTTTGCTTAATACAAATTTTCCTCCAAGAACTAATCACACACAATTCAATTATTTCATTATCTGCAGTTAGCAGAAGCCTCAGGGTCAAGGCTCAATCTCTTTATACAGGTGCAGGTTAATGTTAGTGGTTAGCAGGTGTCAGCTCTTTCTGGTCTTTTGTCCCCTTTAAGAAGTTATGTAGAGGGCCCAGAGCAGTATCCTAGCAGCTAAAATCCACTCCTTGCAGGGACCAGGTCCTCATGTAGATGCCAGTACTACTACTGGTGACCTGGCTTCCCATTCAGCTCCCTGCCTGTGGCCTGAGAAATCAGCTCACAACAGCCCAAAGTGCTGGGACCCTGCACCCACATGGGAGACTAAGAACCAGATTCTGGGTTCTTGGCTTGGATCAGCGCAGCTCAGGCCTTTGCAGTCTCTTGGGGACTGAATCAGTGAACAGAAGGTCTTCCTCTCTGCCTCTCCTCCTCTCTGTATATCTGCTTTCCAGTAAAAATAAAAATAAATTAAAAAAAAAGACCCTTGTCCCAGATATTGAACACAAATAATACTAACTTTTTGTTAAACAAGTCAAATATACTCACATTTTTTTACCCTTTCTGCCACCAGAATAGGACCACTGCAAATATTCACTGAAATAAATTAGGAAACCAGTCAAAAATACACTCACCAACTGTTAAGTTTTGTAAGCCACCAACACTTCACCTTCACAAAGATTCTTTGCTGGTACAAATTATCCTCTGACTAAACCAAATTGTAGATGCAAAATGAAATTGCTGTGTATCCCAAGCTCACAACCCTAGGATTTACCTGGTCCTTTGTCAAGGTTTTACTCCCTAGGTAGCCAAGCCTCAGAGAACCCAGAGTGCATCAATCATTTCTCTAGATGACATTAATATGTCACCAAGGAATGGAACTCTGAATTAGCAAAGCTCTGAGGGGCTTAGCTATATTAAATAGAAATGGAACACAACAGATGCCCTCAAGTTTAAGGACATCAGCTGCGACTCCGAATGGAAACTCCGAATGTACTGCTCTCTTTCAGGGGGAATGAGTGAACCAGAGGATAAGTTAGTCATGTTTTTTGTTACAGAGTATTTTGAAACTCAGAAAAACAAAAAGAGTACAGTGAGGACCATGTAAAAGTTTCAATAGAGGATCACAAGTTGAAGATAAATATGCCAGGTTTTGCACACTGGTCCCCAAGCCACTGTCTGCTGCCTCCCAGCCTGGGCAGTAGCTGCACACTGCATTGGCACAGAACTGAAACCCAGGCATTCTGATGGAGACACAGGAGTCCCAATGTCATCTTAAGCATTGTCACACACACCCACACAGGGCACGGATGCGTTCCTGTGCTGTGTCAGGTGGCCATTCACTGCTTTTCTCCCATGGCTACTGTTCACAGCAAACAGTGCTTCTAAAAAGCTAATGATTATTTCATGAGACAGAAAAAAAAAATAAAAGACAACTTACTGAATTGTATCTTGCAGCAAATACTGCATAGTGTTGTGATTTTTCAGGACACAGAGCAGCACTTGGCATTGAGACAAGAGTTCTGGACATTCACAGATTTATTCCCTGCCTTAATGCTCTCTGCTGAACCTGACTTATTCCCTCTACAACTCATGGGGACATTTAATCCCAATTGTGAGAACTTAAGGGAATGTGTGACAACATACCAGAAACCATCAGGACAAATCAGTAGTGCTGCCTTCACAGCTCCTTCATCCGGTTCTTCTAGAGAAGTCCCTTTGCGTGAGTCCCCGTGCACTCCCTTGGCTTGTCTGCAAGGTCTCTGTGCCACCCCAGGCCTCTGCCAAGCACAACGCCAGCACCACATGCTGCCCCTCAACCATGCGGCAAAACTCGGAGGGAAACAAGGCTGTTCATTCTAACTGCTGGAGTCTGTGCTGCTCTGGTGTCAGCAACAAGAAAACTGCCCCAGACCCTTAGGAGGAGCTTCACTGAGGACTGAGCTGGGGGCTGGAGACGCTGTTGTTCAACTCAAGACCTTTAAACAATAAAAAGGAAAGCATGCCCAACATGAAGGTCCCCGGGCACTCCCACCTCCTCACTGCACAATGGGTTCAACTGGGAGTCCTAGTGTTCAAGGTCAGTGCTGCAGAGTGAGGACCCCAAGGGCCCCCTCCTGGCCCCCGCCCACCCACCCCGGGGCCTCAGGAGATGCTCTCACACACTCACCCTTCCCAGCTTCTCACGAGTCGGGGGTCCTGCAGAGGCTCCTGCGGGGAGGGAGCTCACAGGGCAGCACTGGCTCAGCCACCTGCGCCTCTCCACCAGCACAACCAGCAACGCGGCTATGGCGGCCCCCAACAACCTCCCTCCTGCTGCCACAGGGCTTCCCGGGCGTGTGTGATTGGACCTTCCCCACAGACCATGAGCACGCCAGAAAATGCGCAGCCAATCAGAAGCACAAGGAGTAAAGGGGCAGTGAGGTAGGATTCTGTAGGGAGGGGGAATAGGGGCGGGGCTTCACCTCAGGCTGGAAGGGGCCTCCTCTCTTGCAGCTTGAGCCTTCCAACCTCAGGGGCCACTGTCGCCTCTCACATCAGTCCACCTCCTGGCCTCTCCTTCCCTCTCTGCTTCAGGATCCTGTTCAAGTCTAGAATCCCAAAAATGTGTGACAATAGTCTCAAATTACAAATCACTGAGTATTCAATAGATTCCGGAACGTCTTTGTAGTGGCTTTCTGATGTTAGGTAATACCACCTTTAATATACAGAACTGAAAATTCAGTATAAATTAACCTTTTAATCTCACTTCTCTGACGATCATTTCCTTTTCCATATATTTTTAAATTTTCATATTGCTCCACATTGTTTCTTACTAGTACATAGTAACTTGATTGTATGTCTTGATCTCGTTCCTGGAAATCTTGCTTGATTGTCTCATCAGTTTATGTTTGGTTTGCATAAAAGGCCCATTAGTATATATTGATAATTCTGCCACTATGTTACAATATATTAATCAATAAATTATTGTAGTAATATATTTTGATAATCCTGCCACTATGCTACCATTTCCTATCTGTGTTTAAATTCACAGATAGGAAATTGTGATTATATATTCACAACAATACTTAAGAGACCAAGTGAGAAAGCTTGTCAAAATTTTATCCAAAGAAAGACTTTCAAGTGTTATATGTGGTAAACATTGTGTTTGTGTTTCCTGTTTATGAAATACATGTATTTCAGTGACTTGGTTTCCACAATTTGTGGCTTTTGGTTTCTGCTTTAAAATATCTTACTCGTAAATATTTCAGAAAATTCTGTTCTAATCTAATGAAAGGTTACATGTTTTATGAAGGATGATGTTGTTCATATTCCTGAAATTGATTATTTATATGGTGTTTCCTTTTTAATGACTTGTACTGATTTTTTATAAGATTCATTTATTTTTCTGTAGCACCCAACAATAAGAAGGAGAATGAGTGAGGGCTGGTCAGGAAAGGCCACTGTTCCTGCTAGGACAGGAGGTAGACTAAGTAGGCCTGGGCCTGGACCCACTGGTGTGCGTGAGATCTGCCAGGGAAGGGTTCTGATGCAGGAGCTTGGGGAACGCCTCTATAGGAACACAGTCCCTACAGGTAAGCACAAGAACTAAGACAGGAAGCAACCCAGACCAGGCCAGGTTAGGATAACCACTGGAATGCATTTGGCTTAAGTCAGGGGTTGAGCCAGGCTGTCAGATCTGAGAACCAGAGTCGTGTGTGGGACATGCTGGTTAGGGCTGCAATATCAGCTAGTTCACATTAGGGCTGGTAGTAGGGAACTGGTTGGGCTGGCCTAGTCTGTAGTCCCCCGCGGCATGAGCTGGAACTGGGGATGAGTCAGGCCTGGTCAGGCTAAAACATCCACTGACTAATGCCAAGGTGAGGTGGGCCATGCCAGTCTGGGCCACAGTGCTCAACCAGCACATGTGAGCCCCTGGGGGTGAGGAGAGGGGTGAGCCCTGTAAGAGGACTGAGAGGGGCTCCCATGCTGGACCACTCCTCCCACTGGTGAGCCTAAGAGCTGGGATGGTGGCAGATCAGACCTGGCAGGGCTACAACACTTGTTTGCCTCATGTGAGCTGGATCAGTGGAAAGCCAGGCTGGGCTGACTGTACATAGTGGTAAATGCATAAGCCAGAGTGGGTGTGGGTTGGCTGGGCTTAACCCTTCACCAACTGGCAAATTCTGTCAAGTTTAACTGCAGAAACACCTGCAGAGTACAAGACCTGAAAGTGGGAGAAGTTCCAGTAGGGAAATAGTGGGCACTTCCTTCTTGGGTTGCCACTCCCAGTGGGGAGCATGAGAACCAGGACTGGGGCAGGCATGGCTACACAGAGTGGCACCTGTAAGCACTGGATAGTGGTTACTGGATAGTGGCACTGAAGTGGATAGTGGGGCTTTTTGGAATAAACTAGCCTTAGGTGCCCATTGACATATACAAGAGCTGAATGGCATGGGGGACAGACTGAATCAGTCTGCTGTACATACCAGCAAGCATGGGAACCAGGGCAGGGGGCAGGCCTGGTGGAAGTTATTGTGAGTCTCTCTGACTAGGCTACAGTTGCTGTTGGTTTACATGAAGGCTGAGTGTGTGCAGGGCAGGACAGGGCTGTGCTGCAACACCCATAATTTCAATAGAAACCAGGGCTGGAGACAGAACTGACCCAGCAATTGCAACCACCAGTGTGTACACTTGTGGATTTGGATGACAGATTCTGCCAGACCTGTATGAGCAAGCACACACCGGAACAGGTCTGGGATTACCCCAAATGAGGTTTCTTTGTGGATCCTCTCCCCTCGACAACTCAATGAATGGATTCAGAACTCCAATCACAGAGAGAATTAGAGGTTCTATGGTCTGACTGTGGAGTTCAAATATATATGTCTGTATTCCTTACCCTCTGTTCAGTGCTTGGGTGGGACAATAAAGATGTTAATTCTAAGATGCTTTGCATTTCTAATTGTGTAGTATCAAGAGTTCCAGGAGAGGTAAGACCTAGTGGTGATGGAGTGTGGGCAGAGGAGCCAGGGAAAGTGAATGTCTGCAGCTTTGTAAGTGTGCCCAGATTACTTGTTGCATGTCTCTTAGGATAACTTATGTTGCTGGGGAAGCTGGGACGTAGATCTTCAGTTTAATGGATGGACTTCAGAGTAATGACCATTTGTTCCTCTTGGGGTTTTGATTGACTGGATTGCTGTATGGATTTGTGATTTGTTCTTTCTAGTAGGCCCTGTTATCACCAAGCTCAGTTAATGAAGACTGCTAAATAAACCCTAGACGTGTCCAGAGTGATCTCGCTCAAATCCCACAACAAACGTAAAAGCTAGCCTCTTGTACCCCATGAACAACGTTTGTGTATGATTAAATTTATCTTTTTAAAAAATATTTATTTTATATTTATTGCAAAGTCAGATTTAAAGAGAGGAGAAGAGAGAGAGAGGAAGCTCTTCTGTCCATTGACTCACTCTCCAAGGGGCCACAATGGCCAGAACTGTGCCCATCTGAAGCCAAGAGTCTGGAGCCTCTTCTGAATCTCCCACATGGGTGCAGGGTCCCAAGGCTTTGGGCCATTTACAACTGATTTCCAGGCCACAAGCAGTGAGCTGGATGGAAAGCAGGGCTGCCAGGATTAGGACAGGTGCCCATATGGGATCCCAGCATGAGCAAGTCAAGGACTTTAGCCCCTAGGCAACTGCACTGGGCCCTAGATATAACTTTTAATGTAATCTTTGAAAAATGTGCCAGGGCTAGAGGAAAGTGGATGCAAATTAAGCCTATATTACAAAATATTAGACAATTATAATCTCTCCCAAGCTAGTATGTAATGAGTTTTCAGTTGGAAATCCCAATTTGAATACTTGAGGTTTAGAACTTACTAGTGAAAAAAATTGTCAGGTTTCAACCTTTGTTCTAGTAAACATTTGGCCTGGGCACTTTAGTTTCAGTTGACATGTAGAAGTCACAAATTTTGAAATAATTGAACTCAACACAGTGGAACACGTGAAATTGTATTGCAGCTGCATAAAATTGCAATCCGCCAATTAGAAGACATGCAAAGAAACAGTGAAGGGATTAGCATGTGGCATTAGAATATAAATGTATATGTATGTCAACTTTAAAGTATCCCTGGAGGGCCTGGTGTGAAGGCCTAGTGGCTGAAGTCCTCAACTTGAATGTATCAGGATCCCATATGGGCACCGGTTCCAACCCCAGCAGCCCCAATTCACATCCAGCTCCCTGCCTGTGGCCTGGGAAAGCAGTCGAGGATGGCCCAAAGCCTTGGGATCCTGTACCCATGTGGGAGACCTGGAGGAAGTTCCTGGCTCCTGACTTTGGACTGGCTTAGCACCAGTCATTGCAACCACTTGGGGAGTGAATCATCCCATGGAAGATCTTCCTCTCTGTCTCTCCTCCTTTCTGTATATCTGACTTCACAATAAAAATAAGTAAATATAAAAATTGTCCATGGAGTTTCTTTTGTCTAGCATTACAATTGTAATTTATGAAAAAAAAGTATTTTGAGAAACTTTCAGAATTGTACATCATTATCTAAACTCATTTTACTTCTGAAAATGCTACAGTAGTTTTGCATACAAGTGTTAGATTTTTTAAAAAAAATTATACTTTCCCCAATCATTGCAAACCTTAAGAGACTATGAAAGACATTCAGCCTGGAACATAAAGCACAGCATGAAAAACATTTCATTGCAAGACTTATCTTCATCATTGCATAGATTGCAAAAGATTCAAACTAGTTGTTAGTTATAATAATCCAGCAGTTTGTGGTATTCTAGTAAGACTTTACAGAACTTTGCACCTTAGGACAGAGGCACGTGATTAACTTGTTGTATAGTTCTGACAAGCCATGTATCGACAATTTGTGTACGGAAGAAACTTAAATAAATGAGAAGAGAAATCCCTAATGATTTAGTAAATGAGGAGGACATGAACACTGCCTCAGAGCAATGAGGCCTCGCAAAAACTGAAGAGATAGAGGGAAAACATGCCCTGTTGAGAGCCTGGTCAGTGGTACAGGCTGAGCCGGGACAGGCTAACTAACTTTTACCTACATGTACAAAGCTTCTGGATGTGCCTTTTTCTGTCACCTGAGCTAATCTGGAATTCCTGAGAGGCCCTTATGATGACTGTACGAGAGGGAAGGGATCCAAAACTAGAGCTCAGTACAGAGAAATCTGCTTTCCTTTACCCATAGGGAAACTTACTCTACCCTTCCACTATGAGAACCACCCGAGGCTTGGTGCTGATCTGAGGGCTCACCAAAGCCTGTGGAGGGCCTTGAACCTGCAGAGGTTCCTGAGTTGCATCTGTCCATGTGGGAGATCCAACAGGAAATGGCTAACCCCGAAGTTCTTGACCTTTGAGGACGGTCAAATCTCCAAGGACCTCCTTAGCAAGTGGCACATGGTGCTGGGAATACTTTCTGACAATCCTTGGCAAAGTGTCCACTGTTTCTGCAGTGGGAAGAACTTGGGAGGCTTCCAGAGGTCTCACTGGGACCAGGAGTATATACCTCGCTTATCCTCCTGCTCTGCCACAGGGTCCTCTCCTGATCTCTGTGATAAAAAGCAAACAAACAAACAACAAAACAAAAACATGATGGCCACCTATCAGAGGCTGCCCAGTGTGCTCTCAGGTCCCATTACAAAGAATCTGTCATCTCTACATCACCTGTTCTTCTCTACACAGTTAGGATCTAATGGAATATACTTAAAGTCTTCCTCAAACATTTTAGTAAGGTGGGGATTTTTTTATGCCCCCAATGGATCAGGGATTTATTCAAACCAAAATGAAACATTTAACTTAGTAATCTTAATTTTTAGCATTTTTATCTATAAGTCAGTTAAAACAGGCCGCATAGCTAACATTTTTACCTACTAGTCAATTAAGGAGATCAAATAGCTTGCCACACAGACATATATATGCATACCAGGTAACACACATTACAAAACAATACAGTATTTGTAACAGCTTTCAAAAAATCTGTTAAGTGTTTTAAACTTGCCAGTTATTTACAATTACACCTTGCTCTTAGTAACCTGAGTTAACGATACTTTCCATTAGAATCTGTAGCTTACTGTTTAACTTTCAACTTTATCACCAATGAATGCAATAGGTCTGTTGGAACCTAGAAAATGAAGCACTCATGATTAGAACTGTATAAAACAGACATCTACATTTCACACAGCACTGTGAAACTGATGATAGAACTTTACACACACTTGTACTTTTTTTTTAAGTTTTATTTATTTTTATTACAAAGTCAGATATACAGAGAGGATGAGAGATAGAGAGGAAGATCTTCCATCTGATGATTCACTCCCCAAGAGAGCACAATGGCCGGTGCTGATCCAGTCCGAAGCCAGGAACCAGGAACTTCCTTCTGGGTCTCCCACACAGGTGCAGGGTTCCAAAGCATTGGGCCATCCTCGACTGGTTTCCCAGGCCACAAGTTGAGGACCTTAGCTGCTAGGCCTCGCTGCCGGGCCCACACACTTGTACTCTTAGGCCTCTAGGCCATTCTCACTAAGATAACAATTGTGACAAATAATGCAATAAGATCATTAGACCTGTGTCATGTTTGGACATTTGTACTAGTAGCAGCTTCTAATAGCAGCTTGATATATTATCATTTCTTTTTTTTTTTTTTTTACGATTTACTTTATTTACTTTATTTTCATTACAAAGTCAGATATACAGAGAGGAGGAGAGACAAAGAGGAAGATCTTCCCTCCAATGATTCATTCCCCATGTGAGTGCAACGGCCGGTGATGTGCCAATCCGAAGCCAGGAGCCAGGAACTTTTCTGGGTCTCCCACACTGGTGCAGGGTCCCAAGGCTTGGGCATTCCCAACTGCTTTCCCAGGCCACAAGCAGGGAGCTGGCGGGGATTTGGGGCTCTTGGGATTAGAACCGGTGCCCATATAGGATCCCGGCGCTTTCATGGTGAGGACTTTAGCCGCTTGGCCATGGTGCCGGCCCCACATTAACCTTTCATTATTATATCCTAAGGTTGTACCACTTAACATCTTGACAGTATCTTTTAATATGATCCAAATAGCCTCATCAATGGTCATCCCCACAACATTAGGGATAAATCCTTTGACATTTCCAGCAGGCCTCCTTGGGAATACCAAAGTATACAAATTTGAAACTTCTGAGCTTTTAAATGACTTTCATGGATGCCAAAAAGGCTTAACATTTCTGGTTGGAATAGGCACAATATTGATGAATTGATTATTGACACAGTGATTGCTCAAATAATCCCAACCCAATGGAAGACTGGGAAACAAAGATTACCTTAATAGAACAAAAACTATACATGTGGCTTGTCACCAAGCCAAAAAAAAACCAAAAACACTTGGAAGAGAGCTATCACATTGTTTCATTCCGTACCTTGAAGCAACTTGAGTCAGAAATGAAGTTTACTGGAGCTAGCTAGCTAGAGCATTTTAGTCACCAATACAAAGAAAATCACTTAAAAGGAAATGTCTAAAAACTTGGCTTTGACAAAGGATTGGTTTCTAATTCCATGTACCAAAGACAAATATTTAGAAAATGCTTTATGCAATATGATCAATTATACCACATATCCTTTAAGAATTTGCTATTTCCTAGGCCTGGCATGGTAGGCTAGTGTTTAAAGTCCTTGCCTCATACCTGCTGGGATCCCACATGTGTGCTGGTTCTAATCCTGGCAGCCTCACTTTCCATCCAGCTCCCTGCTTCTGGTCTGAGAAATCAGTTGAAGATGGCTCAAAGCCTTGGGACCCTGCACCCTCGTGGGAGATCAGGAAGAGGTTCTGAGCTCCTGACTTCAGACTGACTCAGATCCAGCCATTGTGGCCACTTGGGGAGTAAATCAATGGACAGAAGATCTTCCTCTCTGTCTTTCCTTGTCTATATATATCTGACTTTGCAATAAAAATAAACAAAAATTTTTAGAATTTTTTTCAAACAAAAAAAATAAAATGTGTTGTTTTCCTTAGGGACAAAATATTTTACAAATAATGCTTTTTGCAAATAGGAACATGAATAATTCACTACACAAGAAGAATACAAGTAATCTCACAACTTGAAATAACATTACAATTAGAAGATATCTTGACCAATAAACATAGGCACCAATGTACATTAGCCATTTTGAAACTTTTTGAAACAAAGACCTTTGTACCATGCAAATATTCATTCACTTTAACAGAACACACAAACTCACATGCAGAATTTGCTCCTCTTTGTAGCACAGCTTTAGGTATACACAGTGACATTAGGGCAACAAATTTTGCATAATTTTATAACCTCACAATGTACTTCACATGATCTAAATTATTCCAAATGACAATCATATCATCCAAGTTGAGTCTCATTCTTGGAGAGTTCTAGAGATCCTGTCAGAAGTCCCAAAGTCAGGATGCTTGGTTCAGGGCCTGGCACAATGGCCTACTGGCTAAAGTCCTTGCCTTGAAAGTGCTAGGGTCCCATATGGGTGTCGGTTCTAATACCGGCAGCCCTGCTTTCCATCCAGCTCCCTGCTTGTGGCCTGGGAAGGCTGTGGAGGATGGCCCAAAGCTCTGGGGCCCTGCACCTGTGTGGGAGACCTGAAAGAGCTCCTTGCTCCTGGCTCCTGATTGGCTAAGCACCAACCATTGCAGTCATTTGAGGACTGAATCATCAGACAGAAGATCTTCCTCTCTGTCTCTCCTCCTCTCTGTATATCTGACTTTGCAATAAAAATAAATAAATCTCAAAAAAAATGATACTTGGTTCAGAAATTTGAAGAATTCAGAGGTCCACAGAAATTGATCAAAATAATATACACTTGATTGAGCATGTTCACAGACACTATAGGCCAGTTCCGATCAGAGTTAGGATAACATTAGAAACTGATGGATAAATAATTTCCAAAACCAAACAAGAAAAAGTGCAGAAAGCCTTGCAAGATACATGAAATCACATTACTGAAATCAGTTACAATAGCATGGAAAAACCTTGATTCCACAAATGAATCCGTCATTTATAACAGTGAGATACATCCTGAGAAAAAAGCATAGAATTACATATTCCTATAGTTGAGGGGCAGAGAAACCTGCAGTGCAGGGGGGCAGAAAGAAGTTCCCAGGCTAGGAAAGGTTAATAAATTCAAGCTGGTTTATTGCTAATTCTCTCCATTCTTTATTTCCCAAGCATGCCAGGCTGTAGAAAAAGGAAATCTGGCACTTTTTCTTTAAACTTTGGTGCTCAGAAGAATCCCCTTTCCTGGAACTCCCTAGCCATATGAATAATATATTTAATTCACTAAGCAATTAAGTCTTGTGACAATATCCTGAGTTTGAACTCTTTCAATTAATCTGAGCGATGTAGCTTCAGTTTAAGCTAATGTAATTAAATCTGTAATTAAATCTAATGTTTCACAGAAGTTTAACCTGTTTGAACTAAGTTACATTGTTGCTCTGCCGAATGTTTAAAAACTGAAACCCTGGAAATAAACTTTTGCCAGCTGCTCATAAGAGCACTGTGCTGCTCCTTAGGTCACGCCCCTCCCCAGGCACCCACAACATTGATTCCAGCAGTAGGTGGTCTAGAGTTAGGGTCTGAAATCACCCCTCCTTTGGATAGCAAAGAGCCAGACATGGATGCAATCAGCAAGCAGAGTTTATTGAGCTGGCTAGCCAGGGTCAAGCTCCTCAAATGGACACACAGGACCAGCGGATGAAGCAAGACCCTGAGCCAGGAGCAAGCCAGATTCTTATAGGCTAGTTTGGCTGGTATAGCAAAGCACGCACCTGCGAAAAACACTCCAATCATTTTAAAGCAAACGAAACACTCCGATCAAATACAGGCAAGACTAAAGTCCCACAAAACGCCTCAAGTCCCTATTCATCATGACAAGACAAAACTATGCTAAGCTAACGGGTTACAGATGCAAAGCAATAGGTAACATATCTGTGAAATACAGACCATGGGGCTATTTTATTTTTACCCTTTTCAGGGCCACTGACCCTTACTTACATCCTGAGCCTGGGTGCGGTGGACAATGGGCTATTGCTTACTCTTATCAGTGTCTGCAAAAGGCCCACTGACCTTACAGTCTAAGCCTGGGAGTGTGGCCTAAGCTATTTGTAGAAACTTTTCCTTTTTACATTAAGCTGCTTCTGACTTATTCAAACTACTTCTAATATGTAATCGTTTTAACATTTTGGTTGCCTCTAACACTAGCACAGTATGCTGTCTGCACCCGTTTGTCATGGCTTTCACGATCTCTTCTTTGGTGATATAAGCATCTCCTTTAACCCTAATACCAGTTCTGAAGTAACTACAACTTCTTCCCTAGAATTCAAAAACACTCAACAGGAAGTATTCCCGGGTTTTCATAGGCTGTCTGGAAATTAACTCATGGATGCAGCTGGAGAAAGCTAACAGCTGTCAGAATGAGGCTATACCAGCTGGTTCTACCTGCCAAAGCACATTGAGGTCCCTGTGAACAGGGAGTTGTTCAATACTAAAACCAAGTAATGCAGCAATTAGTACTCCCTCATGCAGTTCTTAATGACCTCTGTTGCCCAGACAGCAGTCTCCACGTCAAAGCTGCTATCCACTGAAACTTCAGCCCCATGTCATGTGAATGTCATGACCACTATTATAATTTTGTGAAGGACCTTGGTTGTATTATGGGGTGCAACCAGTGATAGCCAACACCCCTTAACACAGTCAACCAATGGAATGTGGCTGTGTCTCCCACCTTCTGTTCACAATTTGGGTGAGTCAGTGAAGATGTTAATGTTCTTTATATTTCCAATTATGTACTCTCAAAAGAGTTCCTCATGATGGGGCCTAACTGCAATGGAATGTTAATTTCATCCTTAGGGAGAAGCCCTCAGTGTCTTCCATGCCTCCCTTCCTGCCTCCAGTTATTGAAGTTAAGCAGAAGTATTGTATAAGACAGTGTACTGTGCACCTTTCAAACTGATTGGAGGGTGAGAGCTTAAAAACCCCTGACTTCTCCACGCAGTGCAGTGGTTCCTGGATTGTAGCAGGAGCTGCTGCTGCAAAGCTTGGGCAATAAAGACTCCTTCTAACATCCTACACTTGGGTCTGGCATGATCTCTCTCACACTCTGCAATAATGGCACATATCTGAACTATGTTGTGCTTCCACAAAGACTGCTCCAAAAACTGCAATGAAGATACACTCACTTTCCAAACACAACCAGATCTGTGTCGCTGGTTGGAAGATAAAGACCTATACTAATGTTGCCAAATATCTGAACATCAGCTTCCAATCAGAGATATTTCCCAACAGTTACACCATCTCCTTTCTCTTGGTTGCATCTTCAGGACAAGGGGACGTGAAGTTGTAACAGTCAACAATTTCCTCATGCAGTCCCTGGGATGTTCAGGCTGTAAGTGTGACACTTCCACAGCATGTCACATGGGAGCACTCTGTTCTTTCAGCTGGCTGAGCTCCAGGAGGCTGTCCCACAACACATAGCTTAGGCCCTACATGGTCACCTGTTCTCATGTTTCTGGTGGCCCCGGTTGGAACTGGTGTTTTGGCAGGGAGTCATCACTCAAAAATAATGGTGATATTTCACTTCTCTTAGGGGATCTGCTGCCTAAATAGGTTTTATAAGAATCTTTTCCTGATGCACCTTAGAAGGACTTTGAAGTATTTACAAATCTCTGTGAGGTTGGAAGCATGTGAAACAAAAATGCATTCATGCGTAAAATATATATTTAAATAACTATAGACAGCTGAAATAATATACCAAGTCTCTATTCAGCAGCACTACATCTTCCTGCCTCATATTTATTATATAAACATAAAATGTGAATTTACAAATGCACAATGTATAATGTAAATACACAATGTGAATTTTAAAATGTTGACAAGTACACTTTTAGTCAAGTATGATGAGTCTCTATATAAAATCCAATAAACCAACCAGAAACACAATTGTGTTGTTCTCAGTGCTGACTGAATGGCTGGGCTAATTCTCAACTCCAACTGAGAAGTATGCCTGTGGCTCTGACAGAACCAGTATTAGCTCACAGCACTGCTGTGGAATCAGTCAGCACCCAGCTGGGTCTCCAGACCAGACACTGCCCTGCCCACATCTTACCATTGATGCTGAACAAGCAAGGCAGTGGCCCAATGATGGCCAGTCAAGTGAAAGGCCAGGGGTGGGAGGAGGGGAATCCAGGAGATCCCTGACACTGATGGAATTAGAAGCTCAGACATCCTGTTCCGGATGTGGACTCCATGAGAAATGATACAAAGTGAGCACAGGGATCATTGTTGAAAAGGTTTCTGTTGCTACCAAATAGGACCCCTGAGAGAACACACTGTGATTCTACAAAGGGACACTACTTCGCTTAGAATCAATCCTACAATATAAGCAAGATTCATTTGAAGAGAACATATCACAGACAAAAACCTCACTGTTTATTAGGAGTCTTATAATCAGTTATTTTGTAAATGTGATTGTAAACAGCAGTTAAATGAATGATTTCTTCCCCGCAGCCTCTGCCTCTTTCTGGCCCATGGCTGCCTCTGCCAGTGCCACTGATGCCACAGCTGTCTTATCATAGATGTCTAGAGCGATCCCTACCTACTGGTGGCCATGTCAATCACTCCATGTCCAGGCCCACTCAGCTGCAAGCCCTGCACCTCTGGCCCGCCCATTGTTCCAGTGCCAGGCACCCTGACAGAGGTGCCATTCCCACAGGACAGTCAACCTGTGTGCCACTCTTGAGTCAGGGATTGTGCAAATGTCCCCCATATCCCAATCTGCCTGCCAGCTGTTTAAAGGCCAGCTGGTGCTGACACAGCATGAGCCTCTAGCATGCCCCCTCTCCCAAGCTCACTGCACTAGGGCCAGGTGTGCGTTAGTAGTACCCCCTGCGCTCCGCGCCCCCACAGCCATTGACTGTCACTCCAGGGCCACACTGACTTGGCTTGGGATCCCTGCACTACTTCTTGGCCCACCCTGCCTTCTAGCAAACTGATTCAGGGCCAGATTGACAGGACCAGAGCAACCCTTCCCACAGCAGATACACCCTGTTAATCTGCCAGGCTCTCCAGGGCCAGGCCAGCTTGGCTGCATCCCTCACCACCTTCACCCCTCACCCCCTGCATTATGCCTTTAGCATGCCCACCCTGTTCACAGCTCTAGGGCCAAGCGTTCTGGGCCACCAACCAGCTCACCAGACAGCCACTCACCCACCTCCTTGGCTGGGCAGGTTCAGCTGGTGCCTTTCAGGGCCTCTGGCCTGCTGCCCCTCCAATATGCCTGCTGCTCCAGAGTCAGGCCACACGGGCTAGGCCAGTGTACTTGTGCTCCAGCCCTCACTCTGCCTGTACTTCAGGGCCAGACCTGTTTACCCAGTGCCTACAGTGCCTCTAGCACTCCTGCCATGTCAGCTGCTGCAGGGACAGACCTGCTTAGCCTGTGAGCCCTGACTAGCCTGCCTGTCCCACTGCCCAACAGGTGGTTCGAGGCCCGGCAGAATCAGCCAGCACTCTCCACCCATCCTGTACCGGTAGCATCCTTTCCCATTGGCCCCTGCAGGGCCAGGCCAACTTCAATGGCACCCCATGCACCCTTAGCCCACTTGGCACTAGTTCTAGAGCCACAACAGATAGGCCGATGACCCTGCACCTCTATCCCTTTTGCTATGCCCCCTGCTCCAGGGCCAGGCACCCTGACACACCAAGCACATCCATCCTGCTGGGTTCAGTCAGCCACCTGGCACTTGCAACAGGCTGCTAGCCCATGTGTCGCTCCAAATCAGGTGGTTTCCCCTGTGCTTGCCAATCATTAGCAAGCTAGGCATGCCTGATGCTGCAAGGATGGGCCTTTTCAGCTGGCACCCCCTTACCCCTAGCCCAACCACCGTGTACTTCAGGATGAGGGTGGCTCTCCAACACCGCCATAACGCACAAACACACACACACACACACACACACACACACACACACACACACACATCCATTCCCGGCCTGCCTGCAAACGTCTCCAGGGCCAGGTGGGCTCAGCTGATGCTCCACACACCTCTATCCCTCCAGCGCTGCTGCCCTTTCCCATTGCTCTAGGCCCAGGTACTCCACCAGCCTGGAGCAAGCAAGCCATCTGCTCCAGGGTCAAGCAGTCCAAGTCACCTAGGCCAGTGCACCCTACACCCCTTCCACCCAGGCCCCGCAAACTCCATGCTGCTCCAGGGTTAAGCAAGTTCAGCTGACTCCACCCCATCCCCGCACCTATATTGCACCCCAACATGGCCACTCTGGGTCTGGGTCTGTGCCTGCTCAGAATACATCCCATGTGTCTCCAGACTTCCCGTGGAGTCCACTGCTTCAGGGCATGGCACACTTGGACAACACCCCACGGATGGCCCACCATGCCCTGCCCCCTCCCCCAGGGCTGGGCTGTCTGGATTACCACTTCAGGGCCAGTAAAACCTGCCTTTCTAGCCCACATTCCACACCTCAGGCTACCTTAAGTCTTGGTCAGCTTGGCTAGAGTCTCCACAACACACCCACCCCGCAGACCAGCCTTGGCGCTCCAGGTCAGATGAGCTCAAACGGGGCCTGCAGTGTTGCCAGCCCCACTACCAGTCCCTCCATACTTCAAATGGCTTGGCAGTCATCCTGCTAACCCCACGCAAGTCCATCACACCCACCCCATCAACAACAGCTCCAGGACCAAGAGCGCTTGGTCACCATCCTGCTCACTCAGTCAATCGAAGCAGGCATCCCCCAGGGCCTCTGGACTGCAGGTCCAGCCACCATGACCACTGCTTCAGGAACAGGTCAGATCTGCTTGCCCAGCGCCGGCCCTGAGCCCACCCTGCCTCTAGCACTCCTGCCAGCTCCACTCCCTCCCCACTCCCGCCTCTAGCTTGCCCCCTACTAAGCTGCTCCAGGGCCAGGTCAGCTCCCCCATGCCCAGTCCTGCCCACTATCTGCCACATGCCAGGGCCATGCCAGCTCTTCCAGTACTCCTGCACACCCAACACAACTGCCCCGCTGGTCTGATTGTTTCTGGATTGCAACTCCTAGCCAAGCCCGCCCTGCCAGCCACTCCAGGGCCAGGCATACTCAGCCAGCTACACGTCCCCCAGCACCCAGTATGTTCTATGGCCAGGGTGGCAAGCCTGGCGTCAAACCCCAACCCCCTTCCCTGCCTTCTGCGTGTGCAGGCAGCTGCCCTGCCACCCTGCAGTCCTACTGGCTGCCCCATGGCCAGGCGTGCTCGCCTAGCCACTCTGGGACCCCAAAAAGTGGCTCTTCTAACTGATGCTCACCCTGCGTCCACCCGTAAATCTAGCAATCCTACACCGCCCACCCCACCTCGACCTGCCTAAATGTCTAAGGCCGAATGGAGCTTGAGGCTATTCCCTTCCAGCTCCCTGCTTGTGACCTGGGAAAGCAATCAAGGATGGCCCAAAGAGTTAGGACTCTGCCCCCACATGAGAGACCTGAAAGCAGTTCCTGGCTCCTGGCTTGGAATCATCACAGTTCCCTGTGGCCACTTGGGGAGTGAATCAGTGGATGGGAGATCTCTTTCTCTTCTCCTCTCTGTAGATCTGACTTTCCAACAAATATAATCTAAAAATAAAGAGAGAGAGAGAGAGAGAGAGAGAGAGAGAGAAGCAGCTGGGATGAAGCCAGTGACCATCAGGGATACCAGTACCGTGAGAGCCATCTTTACTTACTTTACATCTTTTTTTTTACTTTACATATTTTTTTTTCAAAGATTTATTCTCTAAGCTTCAAATGTTTTGTTGGGTTCTATGGAAAATTTTTCTTTTGAATTTCTCATATCACTTTCATTTTCCTCCTTGAGTCTCTCTAACTTATTGAATCTCACTGAATTTTGCTAGGATTACTTCCGTTGCTTTTGAACTTTCAAGCATTTTCCTAATTTCCTTCAGAGAAGCACATCTTTGTGGTGAACTTGTACTCTGGAGGTGCTTCTTTGGTTCTTTGTGTTTCCTTGGGCCCTACATGGATATCTAACAGTTCCTTCTTTACTGGTAGGTTTTATTAACGATTTTTGAAAGATAAACTGAGTTGTCAGTCTTGACTTTGGTTCTAGTGAACCCAAAGTGAAATCTCTGAGTGATTTCTCGAGTTTTGATCAATGTCAGTGATGTCAGCAGGTGCCACAGTTGTCTAGTTTTCAGCTGCTCCTTGGGGGTTCAAGGTCATTTGATGACTTTGAAATGGTTGTGTGTTGAAAAAGGTGTTTCTTCAGTTCTCAGAGAGGTGGGTTGCAATCATGTTAGGGACGTTTCATGACTGGAGTATCATTGTTGGTGGTGAGAGACATGGAGTGGATATTCCCTGTTCCCTGGCATGCATGCCCAAATGATGCTGAGGCTCATGGCACTAATACCTCATTGTCTTTCTTCATTTGTTCTAAGTGGTTAGATTGCAATAGGAGCTGGCATAGTTCTAGAGTGACACATATTTTACTTGACAAAAACCCAAAAATCATTGTCTAGTGCTCTTTGATTTTGAACATTGGATCCTGGATTTGTTCATATAAAATGATACAAATACATTAGGCTTGGTGCAGTAGCATGGTTCCTAAAGTTCTCGCCTTGCATGTGCCAGGATCCCATATGGGCACTGGTTCTAATTCCAGCACCCATGCTTCCCATCCAGCTCCATGCCTGTGGCCTGGGAAAGCAATTGCAGATGGCCCAAAGCTTTGGTACCCTGCACAGCATAGGAAACCTGGAGAAGGTTCTGGGATCCTGGCTTCTGATAGGTGCAGCTCTGGTCTTTGTGGCCACTTGGGGAGTGAATTATCAGACAGAAATCTTCCTCTCTGTTTCTACTCCTTTATATCTGACTTTGCAACACAAAATCTTTTAAAAATTATTTCATTTTATCATCATTAGCAACTGAACATTCTAGTTATTTGTACACTTCTCAACTCTAATTCTATTTTAAATGTCATTTCCACATTGAATCTCATTCTAGTAAAGCATCCACTCATATCCATTACAGGAAAAATCATTTGATCCCTTTAAATCTAAATGTTATTTCTTTTCTTTTCTTGAAGAATGTCAATAACTTGCAAAATATATTTCTGTGGACACCAAATCACACAATTTAATCATCCCATAACATCAAGTGTGGACTCCTCTTCAAAGGCATGATTTTATATTTTTTGTATTCTTTACCTCATTATATTCTAAATATAACACTGTTTTGTTCACAAAACACTTTATGTCAATTTTTTGTGCATATACTTTGGGCATGGGTTTCTCCTGCCTGGTGCACTCCTATAAAAATCTGAACCTTAGAAGGAAGCTGGGGAGAATCGCTCTGCTCCTACATCTGTAACATGAATTATACCTGCACTTTGTTCACTTCACATACAAAGTCTAAAACTTTTTTTGATGTTTTTTCATTTGTCAGTTTGCAGTTTTAGTATTTCTTCATCAGAAAAATCATCTTATCTCCTTGATTCATATCTGATTATTCTCAAAATGAAAGAATATTTCTGTACCTGACATTTGTGTTATTTTTATACGTATGTCTATTATCTCATGTTAGACTATGAAACTCAGGAGTGCACAAATATGTTTATCTTCTTTGATGTTAGTGTCCAACATAGTATTATCATATAGTAGAGGGTCAATAAGCATTTTATATGAATGAATTAAAAACTTAGACACATATTTCTTGTTTCTTAAAGATTTTTAAAAATGTATATGAAATTCCAAAGAACAGAGAGAGAGAGATCTTTCATCCATTGATTCACATCTCTGTGGCCTTAGTGGCCAGGCCAATCCAGGAGCCTGGCTCTCCTTTCAGGAAGTACAGGGTCTAAAGTCTTGGGCCACTTTCTGCCAGTTTCCAATAGCATGGTTAATTAGCAGGTGCCTGAGTCTGAAGTGGAGCAACCAGCAGCCATGTGGGATGCTAGAGGCTCACACCACTAGTCCTAGACAGAACCAGTAAGAGAGGAGCAGTTGGATAGGACACAGGCCAGGGTTGAACACAGTCTTAAAGTCAACTAGGTTGGGCCTCTGCGCGGAGGCCTAGTGCCTCAGGTCCTTGCCTTGCAAGTGTCGGGATCCCATGTGAGCACTAGTATGTATCTTGGCTGCTCCACTTCCCTTCTAGCTCCCTGTTTGTGGTCTGGGAAAGCAGTTGAGGATGACCCAAAGCCTTGGGACCCTGGACCCTCATGGGAGACCCAGAGGAGACTCTTGGCTCCTTGCTTCAGATTGGCTAAGCTCTAGCCATTGCAACCACTTGGGGATTAAACAGCAGATGGAATATCTTTCTATCTGTCTCTCCTCTCTCTGTATCTGCTTTCAAATAAAAATGATTTAAAAACTCTGACACACAAAACCTCTCAGCTGATTATCTGTAACTGAATGAAAATCATGAAGACAGGAGATAATAAGAATTTAAATATATATCTAAGAAAGCTATCTTAAAATTTTACTGAAATTGTTGCACACACATTATTGTATTTGCTTCAAAACCAAATTAACAAATATGTTTTGCAAATCAATTGCTTTCTGATACAATAAATCAAATGGCTTGCTGAAAATTTGGATCAAGTCCTATTTAAGTGCCACAATCCAAAGTGACAGTGACAGCTCATTCTGAGAAGAAAAAAATGTTATTTGCAAACCATTGGTATGAACTCACAGGGGTGTGAAGAACTACAGTGTAGTTTGCGCATAGGAGTTGTGACAGGTCAACACATCCCTAATTTGGATTTAAAATAAGCAGAGAAGCTAATGCCATTGAGCTGATATGCCACATTAAATTATTTCATTCTCTAGAATATTGTGCAGAGACAAGGATGCCAAGAATTTACCTCTGAAGTTGTTTTTCACATTACATTGGCATGTCATTGACTAAAACTAATTTTAACATTTTATTTCTGTAATAACAGGGAATAAACACTTGCCCGTGAGTTAAACTTCATTATAAATTCTGTAAATGCTGTTGTCTAATTTTCAAGTTCAGAAGTGCATCAGGTTAAGGAGAAGGAAGGGTCCCTGCAGTGGAGTGTGGCAGCCAAGCTTGACATTGGGACAGCTCCATGGGACAGCTCCATGGACAGCAAGTGGGGCCAAAGGCAGCTCAGCAACACAATTGTTAAACTGTGTCTGTTTAGTTCAGGTGCACATTTTAATGTCTGAAATGTGTTCCCACAAAGACAAATCAACAGTTTGCTAATGTCAAAGCATAAAGAGAATTGATATAATCTGTACAATTTTAACTAATTCTATTTCTGTAAAGATGCCAGTACCACAAACAAGCATCACTTTACTGAGGAATTTTTCAGTACTTTGGCTTCCTAAGTAGTTTAGGATGATTGATCACATGGCTTATATCATTTTATTCATCAGCATTTTAGCCTTTATTTATTCATTTATCCATTCACTTATGTATTTATTTCTTTACAAAGTCTTATGTGCTAATAGTCTTAGTCCACAATCAAGTAAGGAGAAAGGTTCATTTTTGTTTTTCTTTCTCACAGTAAAAGAAAGGACTATCACAGGACTCAAGTACTTACTTATCTGAAGGAGAGAGAGAGAGGTTGAGAGACAATCTTTCATCTGCTGACTCACTCCCCAAAGCTGAGAGCTGGGCGCCCCATTCAGATCCCCGACAGGGCTGACAGGGCCCAAGTATCTGAGCACTCACCTACTGCTTTTCTAGGCATGTGAACAGGTAGCTGCACTGGAGTGCAAAGACTCATTTCTATGCAACATTGAAATTTCTTTTATTTTCATCTTTTAGATTTTAATTTTATTTTTATTGGCAAGTCAGATATACAGACGGGAGATAGAGAGGAGGAAGATCTTCCTTCTGTTGATTCACTCCCCAAGTGGCCACAATAGCCAGAGCTGAGCCAATCCAAAACCAGGAGCTTCTTCTGGGTCTCCCATGTGAGTACAGGGTCCCGAGGCTTTGCGCCATCCTTGACTGCTTTCCCAGGTCACAAGCAGGGAGCTGGACAGGAAGCAGGACTGCTGCTGGAATTAGAACCAGAACCAATATGGGAATCCAGATTAATACAAGATAAGAACTTTAGCTTTTAGGCTACTGCACTGGGACCTTACTTTAAATTTTAACACAGTTTTTTCACACTGTACATGACAAGAGTCTTTTATTAATTATAGCAGTGGACAACATTAGGACATTGTATATCCAATCAAATGGAAAAAAATCAAAGAAATAGACCTTCCTACACTTACTGAGAATTTGGAGAAATTAAAACACATACACATTACTGTTGCAGGGTGCGAGCAAGATCACACCAGACATGTCTAAGATTGTTAAGGCATCTTTATTAATCATGCTTGAAGACAATAGAGCACAATAGCAAATCACAAGTGCATACAGCAATCCACCAATCATAATCCACCCAATCATGATCCTAAAAGAAACAAATGGTCATTATCCATAAGTCCATCCATTAAGCTGAAAACCTATATCCCAGCTTCCCCAACATGAATAACCTGGACACACTCACAGAGAACCTGGACACACTTACAAAGCTGCAGACATTCACCTTTCCCTGGCTTCTCTGCCCACATTCTGCTACTGCTAGGCCTCACCCCTCCTGGAACTCCAGATAGTACACAGACCAGAAACAACATTATTATAATTATTGCCTCATCTAAGTAGTACACAGGTACCATGCTCAGGGGATTACCTGTCCTGGGTCAGCCAAGAGTTGAGGTGCCAGGGTAATGGAAGCACCTGGCCAAAAAGAGAATGAATGCCCCTGCTTCATGGGCCTTTTAAAGGGACTTGTGAGGGGAGTGGCTACACGACAACACAATACCGTCCCCTCCCAGTTGATAGGTGAGTAACAGGTGGGCAGGAGCGAATACCTAAGTGTTGTGAGCTAAAGAGTTGATTAGTGCTCCTTGGGATGGACAGGAACAGGAACTGGGCTTGTAGCTAAAAACACCTAAACTAATTGGACTTCTAATAACCTGGCTCATTTAGGATGTGGGGGAAGTGGTTGAGGATGGAATTACCATTCCATTGCTGTTAGGACCCACCTTCAGGACAGAGAATAGGGGACCCAGCCAAATTTTATTTGCCCACTGTCAATGGGTGCTGGCTATCACTGACTGCACCCCATAACAATTACCATGAAGATACAATTAAAGGCAAGCAGTTTGGAAAACTGAGCATTGTTGAAGTAGGAAGTGTTAATGCAGAGTATTTTTTCCCACAGCTATGTCACTGAAAATTCAATAATATCTTTCATGATAGCACAAACTTAAAACTACTAAAGAATATTCTACAGGTAAAAAAATGGATGATTAAAGTGTGGTGCAGTCTCATGAAATATTGACATATCCTGAATTGTGAAAACCATGATATCGCTGTTTACATTTTAAAGAAAGGAGGGCCTGGCAGCGTGGCCTAGCGGATAAAAGTCCTCACCTTGAAAGCCCCGGGATCCCACATGGGTGCAGGTTCTAATCCCGGCAGCTCCACTTCCCATCCAGCTCCCTGCTTGTGGCCTGGGAAAGCAGTCGACGACGGCCCAAAGCTTTGGGACCCTGCACCCGTGTGGGAGACCCGGAAGAGGTTCCTGGTTCCCAGCTTCGGATCGGCGCACACCGGCCCGTTGCGGCTCACTTGGGGAGTGAATCATCGGACGGAAGATCTTCCTCTCTGTCTCTCCTCTCTGTGTATCTCTGGCTGTAATAAAATGAATAAATCTTAAAAAAAAAAAAAAAAGAAAGAAAATATTTTCTGTCAGTTACATTATATTTGACAAAACTTTACAAAACTGCATTTGCAACAATACTGATATAGACACGTCCTTCATTTTTTTCTTTTGTTTTTATTAACTATATTTTATATTAGTGTTCACGTGTGCATCATGGCGGCATGTTCAGCTTTAGTGCAGAGGTTACACTGCCTTCACACACCTGCTTCTATGCACTGCTCTCTGCTCAAGTTCTCACATGGAGTTTACTCTGCTGCTTCTTTCACGGCTTTGCTCCTCTTGTTTAGATTCTATGTTTGTAAGGTGAACATCGTTGGTGCATCTAACAATCCACATTTAGAAGCAAATGATACTTTCTTCCCTCCCTCTCCTCCTGCCCGTGTTCCCACCATGCTCCTCTCATTGTTTAAAAACTTTCACAATGAAATACTTCATTTCCCTTCAGATTTCTAGGCTTGAAGCTCCATTAGGTCAAGCATTCAATGAATAGAGTAAAAAGAGAGAGAAAGCATTCCTCAAGAATGAAGAACATTGTGAAAATCAAATCTCAAAATGCCCATTTGCTCACACAGAACGCTGTGTTTTGTGTATTTTTTGTATTCTGCATTTATCTATACACAGGTCAGGGAACACAGCTGATATTGGTCATTTTGTGATTTGCTTGTTTCCCTAAGCATGATGGCTTCCAGTTTCATCTTTTGGTCACAAAAGATAGTGTCTCATGCTTTTTATGACTGTGTATCGTATTTCAAAGTTTATATAAACCACATTTTCTTTATCTAGTCATCCCTGGGTGAAACGGGGTTGATTCTCTAGCTTTCTCCTTGTGAACTGAGCTGCAATAAGCATGTCCAGTCATTTGTATGTGGATTTCTCTTGTCTTGGGTAAGTTTCAGCAGTGTGATGGCTGAGTCTTTAGGTCTGTTTTCAGATTTGTAAGAGATCTCTAAACTGTCTTCCAAAATGGTTGCACAGATTTGCATCACGCAGGCAGTGGGCGGGGTAACTTTTCCCACACACCCTCATTAGCATTAGTTGGTGTTCGATTTTCAGGTGGGAGCAATACTAACTGGAGAGATTTAAAATAATCACTGTGATATTTATTTGCATTTCTCTGATGGCATTTTTTTCTCTTTTGCCCATTTCTATTTCATCCTTTGAAAATTGCCCGTTTCTGTCCTTTAACCATTTCTTCACTGTTGTTCATTTTTGTTGTTGAGTTGCAGCCACATAATAATGTAATGTATCTCTCGCTCTTGTTGTCCCCTTCACATTGCAGAAGGTTTCCATTACAGTGCAGAAGCTCCTGAGCTTCAGGCAATCACATTGGTTTATTTTTGCTTGAATTGCCTGTGGTTTGGGGTTCTTTAGAGACACAGTTGAACCACAGCCTTCATTCCTGCTTCCCCTAAAGAAAGGCATTCAGTTCAACAAACACTTGTTTGTAAAGGTTACAGATTTCCAAAGTTAAACTTCTGATTTTGATTATAAAAAGTTTATTGATTATAAATATATTGAGAATAATAATAATTACTTAAGCCATATCATCAGAAATATCAACATTGATAATTTCGTGACATAATCATTTTTTCTTGTGCCTGCTTTTGCTCAAAATTTCCTTGACCTTGATCCTGAGCTTAAAGATTTTAAATATACCAAAAGCTTCTTATGTTTGTTTTGCTTTGTTCTTAATTGCTGTATCAATAAGTAAATAATAATTTCAATCTATACAAATGGACCATTTATTGCAATAATTTGTAACAGATAACAATTATCAAACATAAATATGAAGTAAATGGCCGTGATAAAGGAAGCAGCTGTAAAATATAACACTAGTCCAGATATGAGAACAGGATGCAAAATGGGTTTTTGAAAGAATGAAACAATTGTTATCAGGGAGAATTAGAACAATATATAGTTTACTATAGCATTTCTAGCTCCCAACATGAGAATAAAACATGAACAAGTTGGACAAAAAAGGATGTAATTGTAGCAACAAACAAGCAAACCAAAACAAGTGTATTGGCATTAGCTGAATGAGAAGCTGTGGAGGTTAAACAGGTATTTTAGGATCTATTGAGTGTTGTGGGCTAAGGAGTTAATTAGCGCTCATTAAGCTGGGCAGCAATAGGAGCTGGGCTTGTGGCTCAAGACACCTAGACTAATTGGACTCATTTGTATCCAATCTCTTGCTAAATGAGGATGTGGATGGGAGCAGAGTAAATAAGGAGAGGGCAAGGAGCAGTAAAGGGAAACTTCACAGAAACTTCTACCATTACTGGTCTCCTGTGGGTGCTTCATCCCCAGACCCTCTCCCTGTCCACGGAACTGGCTCTGTGGGCTGGAGTGATTGAGCACCAAAATATGCAATTCTCTATGAAAATAAATACACAAAAGGTTTTTTGACAAATTATCAGGGAGCTTTGTAAGCCAACTATACTCATGACAGTTTAAACTCTAGCAGTCATCTCGAAATGAATGGCTTTGTTCCAGACACATAAAATTTCATACTGTCAGATACACTATTCCTAATGGAGCAGGAAAAATGACTGCAGCTCAGTTGATTTTATGACCATAGAGTCTTAGTATCAGCCTGTTATCAGATTTGTATCATAAGATTTTAGATCATGCAAGAAACCCCAAATGTTTGGACTCTATTTTCTTTTTTTTTTTTTTAAAGATTTATTTATTTTATTACAGCCAGATATACACAGAAGAGGAGAGACAGAGAGGAAGATCTTCCGTCCGATGATTCACTCCCCAAGT